>NC_134478.1:15747821-15791394 GCF_964194025.1 Convolutriloba macropyga | reverse complement strand
TATATATATAAGTGAATAAACTATTCACAAACGGGTAACAATGACTTTGAAAGATGATATTTAACTTATTATTTGACTTAAAATTTTTTTGAATAATGCCACCTAATTGTTTTTAGAATCTCTGAAAAATGTTATTAAGAGACGCTGGACCTCAAACTGACTACAATGGATTCTTTTTTAAGTTTTTATCAAATGTTTTGCTTGACCTTTAGTTCGCAACTCCTTATAAAGAGTTTGCAACAAAACTATCATGAACTCAAGCTTAAAAATTTTTGCTTGAAATTGAAAAAATTTTTTATCGCGCAGGATTTTTAATTCAGTGGTTCACAGTGACATCCAGCTTATAACACCGAGTGAGTAATAGTTTTGATAAGAATGTGAGTCAATTAAATTATTGCAAAGAACCAGGCCAGCGTTCAAAACAATAGCCAGGCAGTGAGTAATGAGTTTCATACGATATTTTTGATTGCTCATTATAGATAACCTTAACTGTAAAATTCAATATTTAGCTTTGTAGGTAGAACATCGCTGTGCATATGTTACTCACTCATTTGGGCGTCATGTTGTCAACAATCTCATGAGTCCTTTAATTTGTACCTTTTTTTTGAAAAATTGCATTTTATATTCTCTTTGTTTTTCATTGGTTCGATTCCAAAAAACAACTGGGAAAACATTTTTTTTTGCGGATAGATTTAATTGATTAGAAATGAACAATTAGGTATAAAATAACTCAAAAAACTTCAAGATTGAAAGTAAATTTAATGCTTTATAAACTAAATGACACTTTTTTAAAAAACAAACATGCTTTGTAGAGGATTCATTTTTATTGTGCGGTCATTGCACATTTATTAGACGTAGCGCACTTGTTTTTGGCCGCTGGTTTGTATTTTTAATTCAATCGACATACAAGCTTCAGTAGCTGACTATGTTCAGAAAAAATAACTTTGTTTGAGAGCAATGACATAAACAAGACCACAGCTTGAACTTTTGGGAGAATTGCTGAAACATTGAGTTTATGAGCAAAGGTTACCAAAATTAGCTAAACACATAAAAACAATCACATGAAAGAGATTATATGTCATCTAGTGCAATTTAAAAAACCTTACAAAATCTTAAAAATAGCAGCACAAGTTTAAGATATTGTTATTATTTTGCAGTAAAAATGGGCAAAATTTGAATAGGACAACAAAAATTGAATTTTACTAAATTCATAGTGGTAGTTCCTTTCACTAGTCAAAAAACACTTGCAAATGACTCAAAATAGAAAATTATGAAAGAGATAATAAAAAAGATAAAAGAGATAATAAAAGAGATAATAATAAAAAGAAAATTATAATTATGAAAGCTTAGTATGCAGATGAAAACCCAACTTGAAGGAAAGACACGTTATAAACGAAAAATTCAACTCTACAATTGACCAAAACCAAAGTAAGTTTAAAGCAAAATATGTACGTTTTTTTAATAAAAAACATACCGATATGCATCTGCTACATCAAATTGAAAATATATAATTACTCAGATGAAAAATTTTGTAGATACGACTGTAGATATGTAAAAATTCGTTTTAAATTTCCTTGAATTAGTTATTTAAGTGATTTGCATTTTATGTTCTGGCTTTTCATTTTAGCATTTTGTATTGTTTATAACCTGACGAGGATTTCAGAGTTCAAAAACGTTCTTAAGAAAGTTTTAAATTGACTATCCTTTTTCAAATCTTGATCAAATCTGTCAATTCAACAAGCCGAAGCCCAAGAAGGGGCAAGTTGAGTTTTCTATGTCATTTTAGCTAGGTCAACATGGAACATTTTTAGATTGAAGAATGGTGCATATTCTGGCGGCAACTTCGCTTTTTCATGCATTAAAGCCGAAAAACTGCAAACATCCAAAACTGTTACTCCGGACCGTGACGGCCATTCCGGGTCTTTCGTTCAATCCGGAATGGCCGTCATTTCTAGAAACGCCAAAAAGAACATACGAAACGCCTGAGACAAGGGTCACCTGAAAGACCGCAGTAATTTCGTGATTTGGCACGACACCTTGAACAACTCCATCACCCCTCACAAACGAACAAACGACAACAGGCCGTGTGACGTAGAGGAGATGGTTGCATTTTTACAACCTCATTCGAAGAAAATCAAGGCCATTTTTTACTGTCAAAGGTATGGCGCAAAAAACATTTTAAAACAGCTTTTAAAATCGGGAATTTTAGTGATCCAGTCAACAAAAAATTTGGTGTCAAGACGGAAGCAAAAGAGCACCAACATCATCAACAGATACTTCCAACTACATCAGGACCCCGATATTGAGCTTAAGTCACTGGGGTTAGTGTTGAAACATCAATCTAATCTACGGAAACTGCTGAAAAAGAACAGGGGAAAAAGGAAACTGTGCAAAAACCAACGGGAGGCAAAGAAAAAGCGAATGCTCAGTGGTAAGTGATAGCATCTCTTGTTGTTCGCTCGCCGGAGGTCTTTCACAAAGCTTCAGCTATGCTTAAACTGCCAAGATGTTGGTTGAGAAAAATTGGCAAAAAAGAGACTGTTATAAACCATACTTGGACTATGAAAACAATGTTCGTAAGTATGAAAGTAGCCGACGCAGAATAAATTTAATTAAAACTTGCCTTAGCACAGATATAATACCGGACTTTTTTAAATTTCGTGTTCAGAAAACGGAAATTTTCACAGCAGCTGACACGCATCATAAATTTGACCAAAAGCAAGCTCTTAGTCGGAAAGTTCTCCTTATGATTTTAGATAACCACCTATTGCCCTCCATAATTTTTGTTTTGCGCAACCGAGTTCGCAACTATGTAGTTAGTTCTGAACAAAGACTGCAGGAAAAACTTGCTAAGCTTTCGAAAAGCCGCTAAGATCATCTAATGAGAAGAATGTAGTGGTTCTAGATAATATCATTTTGCCGGGATTTGTCAGGGACTTGCTCGCTTTTGGTCCTAAGCATCCAATTAGGGACAAGTTTAAAGATTTGCATTTCATTGCGGACATAGACAGTTTGACATGAACTCTGCATGAGACCAAAGTACAAGGTGAAAAACTGTTGGAAATTGAAGCGGCAGCAAAATGGTACTCAAAAAACATTAGAGAAACACCTTTAGATAGAGCATTAGCAAAAATCCAAAAATATCTGCGTGACAACGCCCTGTTTGCAGTTCCTTTTGATAAGGGTGTAGGTTTTTGTGTTATGAAAAAGAGCACGTACGGAGAAAAACTGGAAAAATTAAGAGATTGAGAACAGTTCAGAAAACTTGAAAAGAGTTGTGATAATATTGTAATGAAAGATGAAAAAGAACTAAACAAAGAACTTTTGGATATGAGGAAAAAAGGGAAGTTATCGGTTAAGTTTTCTGAAGCTTTAAGTTTCACTGGAGCACAACCGGCAAGGTTGTATGGATTAGCTAAAGTACACAGAAAAGAAACCACTCTGAGACCTGTTCTCTCTATCCCGGGAATTTGTTACCATGAAATTAACAAGTTTATATCACCCTTTTTCCAACAGATTGAAGGAGCAAACATAGAAACTAACACCAATGACGCACAAAAGACTCTGGAGCAAATAAAACTTGAAAAAGACGAACAAATTTTCTCATTAGATGTATAAATTTGATACACCAACGTTCCCGTAAAGAAAGCCATTAACATTGCCCTACGATCGCTTTATGCCAGGGACGATAAACCAGGCATACTTAGAACAACAAAGAAACGTCTGCTCAAGTTAGCTATCACCAACGTCCGTTTCAAATGCAATGAAAGTTGGTACTGGGAGAAAGACGGATCGACAATGGGTGCGTCCTTGGCAGTGGTTTTGGCAAACGTTTGGATGAAATCGTGGGAGCCACAACTGAAATAACAGACACCTAAATGTAAAAACAACACACAATCTAGCACTTGTGGCAATTGCGAACACCGTGT
Source organism: Convolutriloba macropyga (assembly GCF_964194025.1). Taxonomy (NCBI): domain Eukaryota; kingdom Metazoa; phylum Xenacoelomorpha; order Acoela; family Convolutidae; genus Convolutriloba; species Convolutriloba macropyga. The sequence goes on along the minus strand of NC_134478.1, from coordinate 15,787,465 downwards.
GACAGCACGTTCCAGGGGTGTTGTGTGTGAAAATTGCAATAGTTGGTTCCACGCAAAATGTCAGCAAATCAGTAACAGAGAATAGCTTTTAAAACCAGTTCTGAATGTGCTCATTCTGCCGTGAAAATGATCAGACTGACATTAACCATTCGTCCGAAGCTAAATTTTCCCTAAGACATGTCGACGATATTGTGAGAACAGTCAGAGGTGACGCAAAAGAGCTGTTAAATGCAGTCAATAATCTCCATCCAAATCTCTAATTTACATTAGAAACAACTGATGGTAAAAACAGTTTACTATTTCTGAACATGTCGATTAACATAGAACCGGAGGAGACAATTTTTTACATATGGTATCAAAAACCGTCAGATACTGGAACAATTCTGAAATATCGCAGGTGCGCACCCCTACAACATAAGAAAATCATAATACAGGGAACAATACATCGCCTGTTCCGAGCCACCATTAATTGGGAAGCGTTCCATGAAGCCTTGACAAAAAATGAAGAAATTTGGGAACGTAGTCACTATCCTAGGCATTGGGTAGGGAATATTGTCGATGTTACAATTAACCAGCTGCGAATGAAAGAACAAAGTAAAGAACAGAGATAAAACTCGGGTGTAGCCGTAAAACAACCGAAAAAATACTGAGAAACAGAAATTTTGTATTGCAGTACAGAGGCAACATCTCTAATGAGTTTGTAAAGAATCCGAACAAATTCATCCTATACAGACAGGGTTTTCACAACTCGGAAACTTAAGAGCTGTTTACCTAGCCTTAAGTCTAGCTCTGATAAGGATCTCAAATCCCACGTGGTTTATGAACTCACTTGTAACGGATGCAAATCCACGTTTGTACGGCAGACATGCCGACATATTACCACAAGGGTTGCAGATAATGCCAAGGCGGACTCACCGATGGGAGTAAGTGCAACCGAGTGCAAAAGTGATAAAACAGCTTTCCATTGGAAGATATTAGATCAATGCGGCAACCAATCTAAGTTAATGACACTAGAGGCGCTCTAAATAAAAACAGGGAAACCAGCCATCAACACACGCGACGAAGACTGAACACGAGAATTGACAATGAAAGCTAAGTTTGGAGATGAAAATCCAACTTGAAAGAAAGACACTTTATGAAGCGAAAATTTCAACTTAACAATTGAACAAAACCAAAGTAAGTTCAAAGTAATGTATGTAGGTTTTGTAATAAAAAACATGTCGACATGCATCTGCTACATCATATCGAAAATGTACATTTACTCAGATGTAAAAGTTTGTAGACACGACTGTAGATATGTAAAAGTTCGTTTTAAAATTCCTTGAATGAGTAATTTTAGTGACTTACATTTTATGTTCTGGCTTTTCAATTTAGCATTTTGTATTATTTATAAGCTGAAGATGAACTCCGAGTTCGAAAACGTTCGTAAGAAAGTTTTAATTTGACAATCCTTTCTTAAATCTTGAATTATAACAAGACCTGAAAACAATGTTAAAACAATTTGTCGGTATGTGCATTTCCAAATTTCAAGGTTGCGCATAGAACTAAGGCAAACTTAAAGACTAACTCTTACTTTAAGCCAAAGTCCAGTGACCTTACCTCGGGACAGAGCTATACCTTCATTCTATAAATTATCTACTTTCATTCATCTTACCTATACTCTTAAAGAAATGCATTAATGAAATAATCGAATTAAGACCTATTTTTGAGATCAAAATTTAGGCTACAAAGATATGAAATGCTGCCAAGTTTTATTAATAAAAAAGTATATTTGAATTATACGCAGACAAAATGAATCAGCTGACGTAGCAGTTGCCTTTAATCGAAAAAGCAGTAACCTTTCAAAAATCATTCAAAAAACACCTTTAAACAAATGTTGGCAAAGCTCAGGCCACCTTTACAGGAATCGCCACCAAAAATTAGTTTGCAGAAATTACTTCAAAAGCAAAAACTCTTTAAATTTTTTCGTAGCGAAACTGTAGAAGCAAAAAACTTCTGGGATGACATCAAAAAAGTGAAACAAAAAATTGGGCCAGCATAAAGTCCTCGCATTTGTCTTCAATAAAATATGGTGTGAAGTGAAGGGGATCAATTTTTAAGAAATTATCTTCACACCTTGAGTAAACGTCTCCAAAACAGCTTCCCTAAATCGCTTACTTCAAAACTGGTGAAATGACAGGCTCTGATAAATTTTAATATCTTCTGAGCGCTACCTGCTTATCTTTTTTCTGAGGACGAAATGTCAATGGATGAGACGAAAAATTAGTTAAGTGAAGAAATGCAAAAAAAATCCGCAGGAAAAGCACAATTTCTACAAATTTCGTGTGAGAGCAATCACATATACTAGAAAACAGCTTGAACTTTTGGGAGATTTTAAGGAAAAAATAAAAAATTATGAGCAAAGATTATCAAAATTAGCTAAAAACATAAAGAAACAATAAGAGAGATTATAAGTCACCTTATGCATTTAAAAAATCACACAAAAAAAATTAAAATAGCAGCTCAAATTTAAGATATTGTTATTATTTTGCAGTAAAAAGGGGCAAAGTTTTAGTAGGACAACAAAAATTGAATCTTACTAAGTTCATACTGGTATTCCGTTCCAATGGTAACAAAACACACTGAAAATGACTCAGAACAGATAATTATAAAAGACCTGAAAAAAATATTAATATAATTTTTCGTTATGTGCTTTTTGCAAATATTTGTTCTTTCAAATATAGTCAAAGTAAGCCCAGCTACATCAAAAACCAAAAAGCCGGAAACCCAACTGGCACAGTCCACAGTAGTGAGGTTCCATTATTCGGTACCCATCCTCAAAGACAGAATCCCCAAAGTTTATGCAGATATACGATGACCACGAATAGCAGAAAAACTAATAAAAAAAATTCAGTGCCACATCACTTAATTTACCTGGAAACTGAAGGGGACAAGGGGGAAGTAAATGCCAAACATAAACGAAGATAACCCCGCGGTGGAGGCTCCTGGTTTCGATCGAATACTTCTTGCGCCATGCGGGGGCTGGTAACAAAGATGCTAAATTTGTCTTCATATCGAGAGTCCAAAACTAACTTGACTGACCAGTCGCGAGGCGAATTATTAATATAAAAAACAAATAGCGCTCCCCCATCTGCCCTACAACAAATACCACATCAACACACTGCGGACCTAAACAATCACCTGCGATTGAGTGGAAGTTAGTCTCTATTAGAAAAAGTCCCAATTAATTCTTTAAACTTGACAATTGTCCGATTCTTTATTGATGTCCAGCCGAGACGAAAGCGAAAAACAGGCAAATGAACAAATGTGCCAACCCATCGAACTCTGTCATAGAACAAATGAAGGCAACCACAGAACAGGTCCTGAGGAAAAGAGCAATTCGCCCAATGGGTGGACAAACCTTAGCCCCTGACCCGCAAGTACGCTTTCTTACTGACACCAGAAGCTCAACACCCGATGATTTCATCTCATTGAATGCATATGAAGCAGAACGCAATGAAGTTCCAGGTTGAAACTCATTTGCAGAGAGGTCATACGTAGCCATCAATTCTAAATTAATGCTGTAAAATTAATATGATGTAATTATTAGCTCAAATGTGGTCTCCATTTTAATAAATGTCGATTTTTTTTATTAATACTGTTTAAGTTCCAGCTTTCCGACAAAATGTCTGTTCATACATGTTAATTCCCAAGTCAAGATTCAGTGATTTTTCATATATGTCGTGTGGTTGCCACGTACTTGATCATTTCATTCAGGTAAAATTATCGCTTGGATTTCAATACATCAGTTTTTCTCTTGATTCTTGCGCCGCAAATCGTAGGCCTAAAAAAATTAGTTTTCTGCTAAGCAAAATAAATTTAAGTTAATAAGCCGTTACCTCGCCCCGCAAATACATTTTTCAATGAATAAAGTACGACATTTGCAAAGGAGTGTTGCTCCGGACTTTGTGATTTCATTGTTAAATTTCCAAATTTTTTGTCTGAAGCTTTAATTCTTTTTCATCGTTAAATGACATGCAATTATTTATGTTTTCTATTGTTCTTTACCCATCAACAGAGTGGTCGGCAATGGAATGCATATTTTTTTACTTGACATTTGAGTTAAAGAGAAATATAAAAATATGTATATACAGATTAATTTAGACTAAATATATAGATATATTTATTTATTTATTTATTTATTTATTTATTTATTAATTTATTTATTTATTTATATGTTTACACTTATAATGTATGTATATATATATATATATATATATATATATATATATATATATATATATATATATACGTGAATAACTATTCAGAAACGGGTAACAATGACTTTGAAAGATGATATTTAACTTATTATTTGACTTTAAATTTTTTTTGGAGAATGCCACCTTATTGTATTTAGAATATTTAAAAAATGTTATTAAGAGACCCTGGACCTCAAGCTGACTACAATGGATTCTTTTTGAGTTTGAAGTTTTTGTCATATGTTTTGCTAGACTTTTAGTTTGCAACTCCTTATAGAGAGTTTGCAACAAAACTATCATGAACTCAAGCTTAAAAACTTTTGCACGAAATTGAAATAATTTTATCGCGCAGGATTTTTAATTCAGTGCTTCACAGTTACATCCAGCTTATAACACCTAGTGAGTAATAGTTTTGAAAGAATGTGAGTCAATTAAATTTTTGCAGAGAACCAGGCCAGCGTTCAAAACAATAGCCAGGCAGTGAGTAATGAGTTTCATCTAAAATTTTTTATTGCTTATTACAGATAAACTTAACTGTATAATTCAATATTGAGCTTTGTATGTAGAACATTGCTGTGCAGATGTTACTCACTCATTTGGGCGTCATGTTGTCAACAATCTCATGAGTCTTTTAATTTGTATCTTTTTTTGAAAAATTGCATTTTATATTCTCTTTGTTTTTCATTGGTTCGATTCCAAAAAACAACTGGGAAAACATTTTGTTTGCAGATAGATTTAATTGATTAGAAATGAACAAATTAGGTATAAAATAACTCAAAAAACTTCAAGATTGAAAGTAAATTTAATGCTTTAAAAATTAAATGACAGTTTTTTAAAAAACAAACATGCTTTGTAGAGGATTCATTTTTATTTTGCGGTCATTGCACATTTATTAGACGTAGCGCACTTGTTTTTGGCCCATGGTTTGTGTTTTTAATTCAATCGACATACAAGCTTCAGTCGCTAACTATGTTCAGAAAAAATAACTTCGTTTGAGAGCAATTACATACACAAGACCACAGCTTGAACGTTTGGGAGAACTTGTTGAAACATTGAGTTTATGAGCAAAGGTTATCAAAATTAGCTAAAAACATAAAAACAAACACATGAAAGAGATTATATGTCACCTAGTGCATTTTTAAAAATCTCACAAAATCTTAACAATAGCAGCACAAGTTTAAGATTTTGTTATTATTTTGCAGTAAAAAGGGGCAAAATTTGAATAAGACAACAAAAATTGAACTTTACTAATTTCATACTGGTGGTTCGATTCACTCGTCAGAAAAACACTTGAAAATGACTCAAAATAGATAATTATAAAAGAGATAATAAAAGAGATAATAATAAATAGAAAATTATAAATATGAAGGCTTAGTTTGCAGATGAAAATCCAACTTGAAAGAAAGACACGTTATAAAACGAAAAATTCAACTCTACAATTGAACAAAACCAAAGTAAGTTTAAAGCAATATATGTAGCTTTTTTAGTAAAAAACATGTCGATATGCATCTGCTACGTCATATCGAAAATATATATTTACTCAGATGTAAAATTTTGTTGATACGACTCTAGATATTAAAAATCGTTTTAAATTTTATTTAATTAGTGATTTTAGTGATTCGCATTATATGTTCTGGCTTTTTATTTTAGCTTTTTATATTGTTTATAACCTGAGGATGAATTCAGAGTTCAAAAACGTTCGTAAGGAAGTTTTAAAACGACTATCCTTTTTCAAATCTTGATCAAATCTGTCAATTCAACAAGCCGAAGCCCAAGAAGGGGCAAGTTGAGTTTCCGATGTCATTTTAGCTAGATCAACATGGAACAATTACAGATTGAAGAATGGTGCATATTCTGGCGGCAAGTTCGCTTTTCCATGCATTAAAGCCGAAAAACAGCAAACATACAAAACTGTTACTCCCAACCGTGACGGCCATTCCAGGTCTTTCGTTCAACCCGATTTCCAGAAACGCTAAAAAGAACGACAACGAAACGACTGAGACAAGGGTCACCTGAAAGACTGCAGTAATTTCGTGATTTTGCACGACACCTTGAACAACTCCATCACCCCTCACAACCGAACAAACGACAACAGGCCGTGTTACGTAGAGGAGTTGGTTGCATTTTTACAACCTCATTCGAAAAAAATCAAGGCCATTTTTTAGTGTCAAAGGTATGGCGCAAAAAACATTTTAAAACAGCTTTTAAAATCGGGAATTTTAGTGATCCAGTCAACAAAAAATTTGGTGTCAAGACGGAAGCAAAAGAGCACCAACATCATCAACAGATACTTCCAACTACATCAGGACCCCGATATTGAGCTTAAGTCACTGGGGTTAGTGTTGAAACATCAATCTAATTTACGGAAACAGCTGAAAAAGAACAGGGGGAAAAGGAAACTGTGCAAAAACCAACGGGAGGCAAAGAAAAAGCGAATGCTCAGTGGTAAGTGATAGCATCTCTTGGTGTTCGCTCGCCGGAGGTCTTTTACAGAGCTTCAGCTATGCTTAATCTGCCAAGATCTTGGTTGAGAAAAATTCTGCAAAAAAGAGACTGTTTGAAGCCATACTTGGACTATGAAAACAATGTTCGTAAGTATGAAAGTAGCCGACGCAGAATAAATTTACTTAAAACTTGAAATAGCACAGATATAATACCAGACTTTTTTAAATTTCGTGTTCCAAAAACGGAAATTTTCACAGCAGCTGACACGCATCATAAATTTGACCAAAAGCAAGCTCTTAGTCGGAAAGTTCTCCTTATGATTTTAGATAACCACCTATTGCCCTCCATAATTTTTGTTTTGCGCAACCGAGTTCGCAACTATGTAGTTAGTTCTGAACAAAGACTGCAGGAAAAACTTGCTAAGCTTTCGAAAAGCCGCTAAGATCAACTAATGAGAAGAATGTAGTGGTTCTAGATAATATCATTTTGCCGGGATTTGTCAAGGACTTGCTCGCTTTTGGTCCTAAGCATCCAATTAGGGACAAGTTTAAAGAGTTGCATTTCTTGGCGGACATAGACAGTTTGAAATGAACTCTGCGTGAGAACAATGTACAAGGTAAAAAACTGTTGGAAATTGAAGCGGCAGCAAAACGGTACTCAAAAAACATCAGAGAAACACCTTTAGATAGAGCATTAGCAAAAGTCCAAAAATATCTGCGTGACAACGCCCTGTTTGCAGTTCCTTTTGATAAGGGTGTAGGTTTTTGTGTTATGAAAAAGAGCACGTACGCAGAAAAACTGGAAAAAGTAAGAGATTGTGAACAGTTCAGAAAACTTGAAAAGAGTTGTGATAATATTGTAATGAAAAATGAAAAACAACTAAACAAAGAGCTTTTGGATATGAGGAAAAAAAGGGAAGTTACCGGTTAAAGTTTCTGAAGCTTTAAGTTTCACTGGAGCACAACCAGCAAAGCTGTATGGATTAGCTAAAGTACACAAAAAAGAAACCACTCTGAGACCTGTTCTCTCTATCCCGGGAATTTGTTACCATGAACTTAACAAGTTTATATCACCCTTCCAAAAGATTGAAGGAGCAAACATAGAAAATATCACCAATGACACACAATAGACTCTGGAGCAAATAAAACTTGAAAAAGATGAATAAATCCTCTCATTAGATGTATAAACTTGAAACGCCAACGTTCCCGTAAAGGAAGCCATTAACATTGCCCTACAATCGCTTTATGCTAAGGACGATAAACCAGACATACCTAGAACAACAATGAAACGTCTGCTCGAATTAGCCATCACCAACTTCCATTTCAAATGCAATGAAAGTTGGTACTGTCAAAAAGACGTGTCGACAATGGGTGTGTCCTTGGCGGTGATTTTGGCAAACGTTTGGATGAAATCGTGGGAGCCACAACTGAAATTACAGACACCTAAATGTAAAACCAACAGACAATCTAGCACTTGTCGCAATTGCGAACACCGTGTGACAGCACGTTCAAGGTGTGTTGTGTGTGAAATTTGCAATAGATGGTTGCGCTCAAAATGTCAGCAAATCAGTAACACAGAATATGATAGCATGGAAAACCAGTTCTGGATGTGCTCATTCTGCCGTGAAAAGGATCAGACTGACATTAACCATTCGTCCGAAACTAAAGTTTTTCTAAGATATGTCGACGATATTGTGAGAACAGTCAGAGGTGACACAAAAGAGCTGTTAGATGCGGTCGATAACCTCCATCCAAATCTCTAATTTGCATTAGAAACAACTGATGATAAAAACAGTTTACCATTTCTGGACATGTCGATTAACATAGAACCAGAGGAGACAATTTTTTACATTTGGTATCAAAAGCTATCAGACACTGGAACAATTCTGAACTATCGTAGCTGTGCACCCCTACAACATAAGAAAAGCATAATACAGGGAACAATACACCGCCTGTTCCGAGCCACCAGCAATTGGGAAGCGTTCCATGAAGCCTTGACAAAAAATGAAGAACTTTGGGAACGTAATCAATATCCTAGGCATTGGGTAGGGAATATTGTCAAGAATACAATTAACCAGCTGCCAATTAAAAAACAAATTAAAGGACATAGATATAACTCGGGTGTAGCCGTAAAGCAATCGAAAAAATACTGAGAAACAACAATTTTGTATTGCAGTAGAGAGGCAACATCTCTATTGAATTTGTAAAGAATCTGAACAAAATTCATCCTATGCAGACAGGGTTTTCACAACTCGGAAACTTAAGAGCTGTTACCTAGCCTTGCGTCTAGCTTTGATAAGGATCTCAAATCCCACGTGGTTTATGAACTCACTTGTAACGGATGCAAATCCGTTTTTGTAGGCCAGACATGACGACATATACCAACAAGGGTTGCAGATAATGCCAAGGCCGACTCACCGATGGGAGTAAATGCAACCGAGTGCAACGGTGATCAAACAACTTTCCAATGGAAGAAATTAGACCAATGCTGCAACCAATCTAAGTTAATGACGCTAGAGGCGCTCTATATAAAAACAGGGAAACCAGCCATCAACACACGCGACGAAGACTGAACACGAGAATTGACAATGAAAGCTAAGTTTGGAGATGAAAATCCAACTTGAAAGAAAGACACTTTATGAAGCGAAAATTTCAACTTAACAATTGAACAAAACCAAAGTAAGTTCGAAGTAATGTTTGAAGGTTTTGTAATAAAAAACATGTCGACATGCATTTGCTACATAATATCGAAAATGTACATTTACTCAGATGTAAAAACTTGTAGATACGACTGTAGATATGTAAAAATTCGTTTTAAGTTTCATTGAGTGAGTGATTTTAGTGGTTTGCATTTTATGTTCTGGCTTTTCAACTTAGCATATTGTATAATTGATAAGCTGACGATGAACTCGGAGTTCGAAAACGTTCGTGAGAAAGTTTTAAATTGACAATCCTTTCTTAAATCTTGAATTATAACAAGACCTGAAAACAATGTTAAAACAATTTTTCGGTATGTGCATTTCCAAATTTCAAGGTTGCGCATAGAACTAAGGTAAGTTTAAAGCCTAACTCTTACTTCAAGCCAAAGTCTAGTGGCCTTGCTTCGGGACAGAGTTATACCTTCATTCTATAACTTATCTACTTTCATTCATCTTAGCTATACTCTTATAGAAATGCATTAATGGAATAACCGAATTAAGATCTAATTTTGAGGTCAAATTTTAGGCTGCAATGATATGAAATGCTGCCAAGTTTTTTAGTAAAAAAATTGTATATTTGAATTATACGCAGACAAAATGAATGAGCTGACGTTGCAGTTGCCTTTAATCGAAAAAGCAGAAACGTTTCAAAAATCATTTTAAAAAAACACGTTTAAACAAATGTTGCCAAAGCTCAGGCCACCTTTACAGGAATTGCCACCAAAATTTTGTTTGCAAAAAAATAGAAAAAAGGCAAAAACTTTAAATTTTTGTCGTAGCAAAACTAGAAGCAGACACCTCTGGGATGACCTCAAAAAAGTGAAACAAAACATTGGGCAAGCATAAAGTCCTCGCATTTTGTCTTCAAAAAAATACGGTAACACATTCTGAATGCCAGCAGTTCGACACTAAAAATCACAAGGTCAAGCATGAAAACAAAATGACTAATGTCCTAAGAGTTGCTCTCGAATGGCATGCGAGTGGAAAAACATTAGACCATACCGGGCTTCGAACCATTGACCTCCAGTTCCCTAACCTGAAGCACTGCCGATTCGGCTATCTGGCCCTTGATGTTGCTATGCCGCAACCAAATAATTTATATTAGCAACAAGCTTTAATTCAGAGTGAGTGCAATAGAAATCATCCAAAAATGAACGATTGCGTGAAAGAGTCACTTGAGAAGTCAACGAATGTTCTAGAAGAAAAGCGCAAAAACTGTCGAGCGAAAAATTTGCATCAAAAAGACCAACACTATTACAATGATTGCTATGAAATTCGTTCAAGAGCAATTGAAAAAAACACTGGAAAACACTGAAAAACCAGGGTTGAAGTTGCATAATAAAGACCCCTGGATTAAAATAACGGCTAAGAATTTGCTTGCGAGAAAGAAGTGATAATGGATTGTGTATAATTAAAAGAGTTGAAATGGCCAATTTCAGAGTGGCAGCTTTGGGAGAGAAAAGGCCTGAAAGCATGCAGAATTATAAATTTAATGTATTCTGCGATTGTGGAAGCTCTAGAAAACCTGTCTTTTAGCTCTATATAATTACGCTAAGAGATTTATTGGACAGTTCTTGTTATGGAAATTTTTAGCTGCATTTTGCTATTTAACGCCATTATTAATAGAAAAAGCTATAGCAACGAACAATTAGCCTGATTTTCTTTAGGAAAACCAAACAGCAGCTCTTCGGACAAAACTACCATTAACCGCAGATAATTGCACATGTGAATAAATTCCTCTAAATGTGTAAAACGGAAATATTCGCAACTGTGAAATTATAAAACAACTCATTAACGAAAACATGCTACGCTAGGTGGAGTGGGATTTATAATTCCACTCATGTTTCAACATAAATTATATCAATCAGCGCACTGACTCAAAAATATTGAGCATGTATATAGATACCGTTTTAACATGACAGCAAGAATCTGGAAATTCTGGCTGGATTTTACTAATATAAACCGACTAGCGTCGGACAAAGTGCTCTACAACGACCAGCGTGGCAAGTAAACGTATGGCACCTGAGCTTGGGGGTGCGGAAATTGTATACCCACTAAGCTGTTGGGTGGGCACAAATAAAGTTATTCGAATTGTCATTTGCTGTAATGTTTTTAATTTTGTTTATGTAACAGAATTGTTACAACTTTTGTTGCAATATTAGAATCCGACCTGTTTTCTTTTAGGCAAATGAATCCGTGGGAAAGTGAATCATCTGCTATCATCAATGCTTCTGGTTTTGCTAAAGTTGAAAATAAACTGTCAAGCAGGGCGGATGATCTGATTTCGTCACTGGACGCGTGGAAACAGATGAACGCTAAAAACAACCATTTAAGACTTCTGAATTCCCAAGTAGAACTTAAAGAAGAAAATAAACGAATTTTAGCCACTATCACAAATGAACGGCTTCCTCTTATCGATTTATTGTCTTCGTGCCTGCATACAGTTTCTGAGCTTAGTGTACTAGTTAACGATCTGCTGGCGCCTTCACAAACTGCCTTTATCTATATCGAGGCAGCACAGCATAGGTCCTTCAGAGCTGTCCTTGAAGAATGTGCACATTTGCTGAGCAATTTCAATAATTTTTGGTCCCTTGCTTCAAATTGGTCTGACGTTGAGGCAACGTTGGGATTTCTGAACCGCATATTATCTAAACTTGCGTTAGTCAAGTTAAAATTTCAAGCGGTGGCTGAAAATCTTTTGATTTCTTTGAATAACCAGATAGGAAAAAAGCGGAGAGATCATTGATATTTTTTTAAACATGACTTTTAATCCTAGCAAAATGATTTGTTAGTGCATGGTACTAATTTTAAGAGGTTAATCGCGTTCAGTGGGGGTTTACCGGCATATGACTGTAAATATGCCAAATTATAAACTTCAATTTTGCTGGTGGATTTTTGGTCCCTATAGAATCAGATTGTTTCAGGACAGAAGTTGATGCGTTGCTAATCGAATATCAGAAAGAAATGGACATTGGGGAACAGTTCGATGCCATTCGCAAAACAACAAAACTTTTGGACCTTTGATGAAAACCTGCAGCATGGAAATTGTTGATTTTTGTGTTTGAACATTTTCACGCCTATTTTGCTTGTGTAAGAGAACGTTTTGTTTCTGTTTCTAGACTTGCTTGCAAGCGTTGCTTTATGCCCAGTAACTGATCATACTTAATTACTATATTAAGATTCTCGGGGCGATATTATGTTGAATTTTTTTCAGATTTGTGTTTGAATTTTTATTGCCTACTGTGCGCAAGCAAAATGGATGACAATGACATCATGTGCCCCAACTGTGGTTCAACCAAGGTAATCTCTATTATCAATATAATTGTCAATATAGTACAACGTGAGTCAGCTTTTGCGTCCATAAAAAATATCTTGACATAAAAATTTTTAGGTTACAGCCCCCTTTGAATCAAATTGCCGCGCCGGTCGTTGGAGAGCAATTTTTCCGACGCTAGTCGGTTTATATTAGTAAAATCCAGCCAAATTTTCTGGATTCAAGATGTCATATTAAAACGTTACATATATACACGCTCAATATTTTTGAGTCAGTGTGCTGATTGATATATTTAACGTCGAAACTTGAGTGGAATTATAAAGCCCACTCCACCTAGCGTAGCATGTTTTCGTTAATGAGTTGTTTTTTAATTTCACAGTTGCGAACATTTCTGTTTTTCACATTTAGAGGAATTTATTCACTTATGTGCAATTATCTGCGGTTAATGGTAGTTTTGCTCGAAGAGCTGCTGTTTGGCTTTCCTAAAGAAAATCAGGCTAATTGTTCGTTGCTATGGCTTTTTTTTTAATCATGGCGTTAAATTGCAAAATGCAGCTAAAAATTTCCATTACGAGAACGATCTTATAAAGCTCTTAGCGTAATTATATTGAGCTGAAAGTCAGCTTTTCTAGAGCTTCCAAAATCGCACAATACTTTAAATTTGTAATTCTGCATGCTTTCAGGCTTTTTCTCTCCCATAGCAGCCACTCTGAAATTGGCCATTTCAACTCTTTTAATTATACACAATCCAATATCACTTCTTTCTCGCAAGCAAATTCTTAGCCGTTATTTTAATCCAGGGGGTCTTTATTATGCGACTTCTCTTATAAACGTTTTCCAGTGTTTTTTTCAATTGCTCTTGAACGAATTTCATAGCAATCATTGTAATAGTGTTGGTCTTTTTGATGCAAATTTTTCGCTCGACTGTTTTTGCGCTTTTCTTCTAGAACATTCGTTGACTTCTCAAGTGACTCTTTCACCCATTCGTTCATTTTGAATGATTTCTATTGCACTCACTCTGAATTAAAGCTTGTTGCTAATATAAATTATTTGGTTGCAGCATAGCAACATCAAGGGCCAGATAGCCGAATGGGCAGTGCTTCAGGTTAGGGAACGGGAGGTCAATGGTTCGAATCCCGGTATGGTCTAATGCTTTCCCACTCGCATGCCATTCGAGAGCTACTCTTAGGACATTAGTCATTTTGTTTTCATGCTTGACCTCGTGATTTTTAGTGTCGAACTGCTGGCATTCAGAATGTCAGTTACCATATTTTTTGAAGACAAAATGCGAGGACTTTATGCTGGCCCAATGTTTTGTTTCATTTTTTTGAGGTCATCCCAGAGGTCTCTGCTTCTACAGTTTCGCTACGAAAAAATTTAAAGAGTTTTTGCCTTCTTTTTGCAAACAAATTTTTGGTGGCACTTCCTGTAAAGGTGGCCTGAGCTTTGGCAACAATTGTTTAAACGTGTTTTTTTAAATGTTTTTTGAAAGGTTACTGCTTTTTCGATTAAAGGCAACTGCTACGTCAGCTGATTCATTTTGTCTGCGTATAATTCAAATGTACGATTTTTTAAAAAAAAACTGGCAGCATTTCATTTCTTTGTAGCCTAAAAATTTGATCTCAAAATTAGATCTTAATTCGATTATTTCTTTAATGCATTTCTTTAAGAGTATCTCAGAAGAACATAAATGTTCTCGTTCTGAACCACGCTTTTAAACCAATTATAAAGTTCATTTGCAGATAAATTGAGATATCAACGCGCAAGAGTAATAAAATAATTAAAAATTATCAGTATTGGTTTTATGTTCATGAATTTGCAAAATGTACAAAAATTTTTGGAAAAATCATTTTGAATAGAGAAGTTATAGATTTTGAGTACAGATTGGTCCCGAGGCAGGAACGACTGGACATCGGCCAAATATAAGAGTTATACTTTAAACTTTCCTTTATTCTGTGCGCAACCTTGAGGTTTGGAAAAAGCTCAGACCGAAAAATTGTTTTAAGATTGTTTTCATGTCTTTTATATTATTCTATTTTGAGCCTTTCTCAAGTATGTTTTGTGACGAGTGAAACAAACGACCAGTATGATCTTAGTGAGATTAAAATTTTTTCGTCTTATTCAAATTTTGATTTTTTGGCAAAATATTAGCCTTATTTTTAATTTTCAGGTTTTTAAGGTTCTAGTATATTTAATTGCTCTCAAACAAAGTTTGTAGCAATTGTGTCAGTCTTGTGGTCTTTCTTCTTTGCAATTTTTTGCTTGACTGAGTTCTCCTCTCATCCATTTGATTTTTAGTCCTCAAAAACGGGATAAACAGGTAGCGGTCAGAAGACAATAAATTCTCCTAGAGCCTGTCATCTCACTACTCTCCAAGTATGCGATTCAAGGAAACTGTTTTGGAGACGTATACTCAAGGTGTGAAAGGCGTTTCTTAAAATTGGACCCCCTTCACTTCACACCACCATCCCCGCCCCTGCACATTGTTCAAGCTGTAAAGACGTGGCCCCGTGCAGTCAAACCCCCTACCGTTTACTCCCCTCGCTGCGCTCAACTCACGTCGCGTCAATTAAGCTAAAGCTAGCCTCTTTTAACCGTAGCTAGCTACTGCCGAAGCCAACCGCTCGCTGGTCGTTTGAGAGCAATTCACCCGACCTTTGTCGGTTATGTTTTATATTTTGTCCTCCAGCCAATAATTTGAAATATCTCGTGCAATCTGTCTTTTGTTATCTCGTCATGATCTTCAGCTTCTTGTATTTAGTTTATGTTTCTTATGACTTTGATCCGAAATAATCGCGAATTTTTGAGCTTTGCTTTAATCTCTGCTATTATTTGTCACTGTTTTAACGTATTTTTGTTAGTTAATTCAAACATGCTTTATAATTGTAATAAGGAGGCTCGTTAATGTGCGTTCGCATATGATGTTCCGACCCGCGCTCATGTACATTTCAGACATAACGCTCAACCAAATCAAGATATAATCAAAAATAGACCTTATAGTTTAAAAAAGTTACTCAAACTACTAAATGATTTAAATAATGCCATTCCTCATTACAGCACTCATGAGATCTGTCCTTAAAAAGACTACGGGAAAAAAGAAACAATAAATTCAGCAAAAACAAAAGTTTCAAGGCAAAATTCAATATCTAAATTTAAAAGCACCTTATAACAACGTCAAAATGCAATCAGATAACATCTTTGCTGCACTAATTTAGTCTTCCGTATCTACACAACAGATGGGACTTTTCCCTAATGAGACTAAGTAACAAGTTGACAAAAAAGCAATAATCAGGCGAAATTCAAAAACCAACCAAATTTTTTTCAATCAAATATTTACAAACGTCCTGGAAACCATTAGGTTTCAACAAAAATATTAATAAATTTACTAAAGTCATTACAAAGCCAATAGAATCTGCCTTTGGTTAAAATAAGCCACAGAAATGAACTAAAGATGAAGAAATACTGAAATAATTTCAAACAAATCGCGAAAACAAAAATATGAAGCCATTAAAACATTTCGCTGTTATCTGAATATAATGTTTTTATTTCAATTGTTAATTAAATTATTTGAGTTTAGGCTATATTGAAAGTATAAGCATGTTCACTTGGGCCTCATTTGAAAAACATTGGGATCTGTTATTACGCGAATGAGCTTAAAGAAGAGAAAAAGGAAGACAGATACTCACCACTAAAATTTTTATGAAAAGGAATATTGTACAAGAGAACATCATCTACGACGTAATATAATTAGCAACTTTAACATTCGAACTACGGGGAAGTAGATGGGGCCTCTCGATGATGAGAATTAGATACAAGTTGACAAATATAACAGAAAAACTAAGTTAAAAAAAACGTTTGAAAATAAATAATATCTTGAAATTTAAAGCTATTTGCTGTAAATCAACTGCATCGAGTATCTTCATTCAATAAACACTCAAGTAGAGGCTTATGAGACCTCTAAGCTCTTTACGACTACATGAAGAACATAAACTGGCAGAAACAGCAAATTGAAAAAAATGAGACGTGTCGAAGCCATTAATAAATGAACTATTCATTAAAAAATTTTATATGTTCAAATAATTTTTCAACAAAACTGGAATTTTTTCATGTAACAATATGGCTTCAAAAATCCAACAAATAAGAACAAACATATTAAAACCACGAAATTTTTGAGAAAATCCGTAGTATCAAAGCCATTGAATTCAATAGCTTTCAACGGAAAATAATAAACAATAAGTTAGAATAAGTTACGCTTCCATGAGAAACCAATAACTTGTGTCGTTCCTAAATCAAAAATATTTCATCACAATAAGTCGTAAGACTATGAAAACGACAACAAATGCAGGCAAAAACCAAAAAACCATTAGAAAAAAAGTTAGAAGACAGTGTCGAAGCCATTAAAACCATACCGTTTTCTCTGCAAACTTGATCTATGTTCTATGGCAAACCTTCTCTATTCCAAATGGAACTAAAATTAATAATAAAATATGGTAAGATTTCAAAAGAATCGAAAATTATGAAAAAGAAATAACCAAAAATTAAAGAAAATTATGAAAAGTCGTGCCATCCCAGTCCTAAAGACAATAGTTAGAAGGTAAAAACGCTAACCACAATAATTTTGATCGCAATGAAAAGGAAGAGAGTCCTGTCAATAGTGAGACTGTCTTTGAGTTCAAGAAAATACGTATAATACCGTTTAATGTTCAAAAAAAAATTTCAAGAATTTTTTTTAAGTCTCAACAGCCATTAAATTCAATTGCTTTCAACGGCAAACAATAAATATGCTAAATTATGCCTCAATGCTCAGTGGGAAGACAGCAATGACAACTTTAATTCATCAAGATGACATCGCAAAAAGTCCTATGACTGTGAAAACAACAACAAACACAGGCAAAAACAAAAAATTCAGTAGAAAAGTGCGAGAAATTGTCGAAGCCATTTAAACTACGAGCTTTCTCTGAAAATTTTCTTTATAATCCAATGAACGGCTTCTCTTAGCCAAAGTTAATTATCAGTATTAGGATAATGTGATAAGATTTCAAAAGCAAACAATTTTAAGAAAAAATTAGCCAAATTTTTTTTGAAAATTTTGAAAACTTGTGGCATCGAAGTCATGGAGCCAAATAGAAGATAAAACATTTAGCTGCAAAATTGTGTAGAAACAGAAAGGGGTTTGTCTTTACTGAGACTGACTTACCGTTCGCAAAAATAAATTTATCGATTATTGTTCAAAAAACTTTTTCAAATTTTTTTTAAAATTCTTAACAGCCATTAGCTGTCCACTCAAAGCACAATATAGGTTCACTTACTATTCATCAGGTAGTCACTACTTCTAGTCACCGAATTAATGTCATAGGGCTCGGAAAATTTAATAAAAAGTAAATCAAAATTTCATTAAACATCTATCCTTCGAAAAACTATTTTTAAAGTCTTAACAGACATTAGCTGTCCACTCAAGTTACTACGTAGTTCGCTTGCTGTTCTTTACGAAGCCTATTGCTTTTTCAGTCAACGAGTCGATGCCATAGGACTCCGAAAATTTGGTAACCTTTCAAAAACTAAATCAAAATTTCGTTAAAAAATTTTCTTTCGAAAAATTATTTTTAAGTCTTAACAGCCATTAGCTGTCCCCTCAAATTACTACATAGATTCGCTTAATGCTCTCTAGGAAACTTATTGCAGTTGTAGTCAACGAATCTATGTCATAGGGCTACAAAATTTTATTCGATTCTCAAAAAGAAAATCAAAATTTAAAAAAAATTACTAAAACTCAAGAATCGGAGCCATAAAAAAACGGTCGATTCCTTAAACACGAATCATTTGTTCATTGGGCATTATTTGACTGTAAATGAGGTTTGTCATGAACACAACCTGGATTTTAAAAGTGACTATTCTCCAAGTGAAACGAAAAAAAAACAATAAAAAACATGAAATTGTTTTTTAAAAAATCAGCTCTCAAATAAATTATTTTTTAGTTATTTTTTTTATGCAATTCAACTCTGATGAAGCACAGGATAAGTGATCTTCCCGAGCCTGTTTGTATTGAAATTGCTATGTTTTCTCATGGTTTTTGAAAAGTGCGGTTTTTGTTATATTGGAAAACATTCTTGATTCTGATGACGGTTTTTTGATTAAAATTTTTTAAATAGGAGTGCTGTCATTAAGATGGCCTGGTTTCCATTTTTCTCGTTTATTACATTCTTTTTTGGTTTCTGTGTTCAGAGATTGAGAATTTTTCTGCAATTCTGAAATTTATATAGTTAAGACCACTGGAGAGAATAGTTTTTAAATTTTGCGTACATGACAAGGTTTTATGTTCTTCTTTGTCTCAGAGTGAAATAAAATAGTTCTATGATTTTTCTATGATTTGAAACAATTCCTACCGAAAAACCGTCGCGCTCTGACAACCTCCGACCTTCCTTGCTGTCCTAAATGAATAAAATCAATTCTGCTGAAACTCTGTTTACAAAAAACGTAGCAAGCCTAACTTTAAAAATCAGTTGTTGAATTAATATTCCTTGTGATTATTATGTTTTTAGATGATAGGGTTGGGAACCTTATGCGTCAACGCATATTAACGGACATCCTGGTTTATTTTAGTATCGCAATCCGAATATGAGGTTGTTCATTGGGACATGTGGCCATTCATACTGTGAGAACTGCATGAACGCTTATTTCTCACGAGGAGCGCACCCTTGCTACGAATGCAAGACAAACCTTAACCATTCCAGCTTCAGACTTCAGGTTACTGTATTGAAATAACATTAAGATAAATTGGCAAGTTTTATGTATGTATTTATTATAGCTGCCAAGCTGAAAGCTGAGCGGAGCTATATTGCGGTGTTCGTAGCTTTTGTTTAATAGTCTGACGCTCTTTTTTTGTTTTCAATTTGTTAACAGTTTCATATGACTGCTAGTCATGCAACATTACTGGACGATATTCAAACAATGTGTCTTCGTCGCAGCGTATATTTGACCCCACCTCACTTAGTGGAGAGGGGGTGGGGATTTGGACTACATGCTCAACTGTTCTTTTTTGTTATTTTAATAGCCGCACAGCGATAGCTGGGGCTATTATTGGCCTTCTCTTGGTACTGTACAATTCAAAGAATTTCTATTGCATTGGGGCGCTGTCTTTTTTTTACGACTCGAAGAGGAGTTTTAGTTTTCTTAAGTTTTATTACAGGAATTACTATTTGTTCAAACGGCGTTTTGACCTAAAAAGCGAAAGTGAGTAAAATTGCTGTGTGAACTATTTTCTGAGCGAGAGAAGTTATTTGATCATGCACTGCGTTGAGTGAATGACTTATCGACTTTGAAAAGTGCTTTTGAGCGAGTGACGCATTTAGAATTTTTTTGTTGCAAATTGTTTAATAGCCGCCGTCAGCCTCTCAAACGGATATTGTTTGGGCGCTCGGCTTTTTGAATTCGCTTTACCTTTTGATCACGTTTTTCATTTTACATGTCACGGTTTTCACGTCTGACTTTTGATTTACCTCACTCACTGTTTCAACTGAATGGATTTTAAATTCTTTTACGCATTGAATTATGCAATGTGGTGAATACAGTCAAAGTCAAAAGAGCAAAGTCAATAGAAATGGTATAAACCGATAAGGCCCGGTGATTAAGTAAGTGCATTAAGTTATAGAAGTTCATTAGAGCGATTGCTAGCTGGTGTACACATACTAATCTAGTTTTGGCGGTTTTTGTCTCAGCTGCCGTTTTTTTTGCATTTTGTGGTTGTTTACTATTAAAACTCTTTAATAATGAAGCTCTTAATTTGCACCCTCAAGGATCTTTGTTTCGTTTTATTATTAATTGATGTTTTCGGTAATAAGCCTTTGAAATTAAGTAAAAAGTTTGACCATTTTTTTTCCAATTGCTTGTTTCGAGCTTGAACTTTTCTCATTTCTTACTGAGCCATGAAAATGGGTATTTAAGTTTTTGAGCCTTGATTACTTAATAATGAAAATCCATGTTTTTTGGCTAATGGCTTTCACTTTGATTTCCTATTTAATTTATTTTGTTTTTCAAAAGTTTTGAAGTAGTTTTGTTATCTTTTTCACAATGTGTCTTCTCCACACTGTAGCTTGTATCTTGCAACCAATCCCCTAAGTTTTATAGTTTTATTGGCCCTGCTTTTATTAGTTTTAATAGCAATGATTTGAACTATTAATTTTATTCTTGATTTTTTCAATTTTGCATTTGCAGATTGTTTTTTAAATACAATATAGAACTGAGTTTTTGCTAGAATGAATTTTTAAAATTTTTTCTTCTAGGATTATTCATAGGGCTAGGTTTTTGTAATGTAAGACTTTTTGCTTTTGAATACTGAGTCTATTTCATGATTATCTGACTTGATAAATTTATTGGCCATGGTTCAGTTATATCATCGCGTTCATTGGGGCTTAAATCGACAACCACTGCTGAAGGTTTGTTTAGTTATTAAATGAATACAGTTTTTATGATATAAAATTGGTGTTTTTAATGAGAAAATTTACGGAAGTTGATAAATTTTGTAACAATTCTTTTCTGGCAGTTTTTAATTTTTTCTTCGGAAATATAAAGTTTTGGCAGCTTAACATAGTTTGCTTTCTAACGATTGAGCTGTTTGATGTTTCCAATTCCGTTAATCAATTTTCGTAGTAATTTTGGCTTGTAGTAATGGACTTCTTCATTTTTTTTAAGTTCAGGTGGTTTTATGGGCTATTTTTCAAGTTTTATCCTTTTTTTTTTAAGTTTTAGTCACTTTAGTTTGTAGCAGTCATTTGAAAAATATTTTTTTTCCAGAGAGACGACTCTTCGAGTCATTTCCGGAATTCTTTTGGCTATGTTTTTTGTTTCGTCGTCTTTTTTGTTTTACATTTGTTAACACAGCAAAGCTGAAAGTCAAATTTTCTGATTGATGGCTTCCTCTCACTAACAGCGTTTGCGCGCATGGCGTCATTTCTCATTCTCTCTTTTGCAAAGGTTTTAAATTTTTTGTTTGATTAGATTTTAATCAGACGTGACTTACCTCACTCAATAAATAGACTTTTGCACTTTGAAACTTTAATTTGAATTAGTTTAAGGTCAAAGGAACTCGTATGTGCAGTAAAGGTCCCTAATAAAAGGTTTCTGCGGTATGATTTTTTAACAAGTTTTTTTAATTTATCGCTGAAAATTTTTTACCTAGTTTTTTGAGCGGCGTCGATTTTTTTCAATTTAGATGTGTATCTGTTTCTGTCTCTATTATACGGCACGCAAGTCTTCTCTTTCCGAGCTATTCCGGCATTCTGCAGGCTATTTTTCATGTATTTAGACCTATATGTAGGTTTCATTTCGATCCATTTGGAGATCTTGATTGCTACAAAGCTGGTATCCAAGGTGTCATGAACAGAGTAACCTTGACTTAGACCTAAATTGAAAGAGAAGGTCCTGATTGCAAGGTAATATTAGGCAACGCTGATTAAAACAGAAAAGATAAAACGTACAAAAAGGAAGCTGAACAATAAATAGTAATTGATTGATTTGACTCAAAATGGCTGATCATCAACACAACTTCTGATTGCTCAGCAACCAGAAAAAAATGCAGCACAGTCCTGAAGCAGACTCAGCAAAAAAATCAAAAGAAAAAAATCCGCTGCTAAACCAGATATACTATGAACAAACAGTCTGTCAAAGAGCTTAAATTTGAAACGAAATCTGTGATAATAACTGACCAATCTTTTCGCAGGCTTTCAATTTTTTAGTTAGTTCAAGAACAGCATCATTCATGTCTTGACAAACTTGTTGTCATTTTAGGTATTTGACGACGCTGCAGTTGACAAAGAAGTGGAAGTAAGACGCAAACTGACGAAGGAGCTTAACCTTTACGAAGAAGATTTCTCCTCTCTGAGAGAGTACAACGACTTCTTGGAAAATTTCGAAGAAATTGTATTCAATTTTACAAGTAATATCGACATCATAGCCACTAAATCAAAACTTGACTCTATGAAGGAACAGTACAGCAGCATTTTAGCTCAGAATAGATTTAAGAAACTAAGTAAAGATCAGGAGCAGATAAGAAAGCAAATTCAGAAAGAGCGAGAGATTTTAGATCAAATGCAACAAAAGGTCGCCATGGAAACTATGTATATGAATCAAGCTAAAAGAAGTAACAAAATGAACTTGTTGAAGAAATTGGAAACGTCATCGTTGCCAGCTGAACAAATTGTGAATGAACACCAAAAAGATGTGAGCTTATTGAACAGGCAGGGTGGAGTGGAGGTTTCTGAAAATTCTGCAGTTCAGGAGGAAAATGCTTTCGATGAACTTGAAATTTGTTATGAATACACATCACCACAGTTAGACATTTATGGCCCCGACATTCCAATGGACACTGAAATTGTTACAAATGATCCTCCAATTTTCAAATTTGTTTTCAAACCAAGTGAAATTGGCTTGGCTGGTGGTTATCACCAATCTTTGGCGTGTAATCGAGCCATATCCGATGCTTTTAATTGTTTATTTTACTGATAATCCAATGAACTTATTTCTCTGTGCTACAGAATTTTTGGCTTTAAAACCGAGAATTGAAATCTGGTTCAATTTTTAGTTAATATATCTCTTCGATCACTTCGGTAGGTTAGAAGCAATTACATTGACTGTTGATGTACTGAGTTTTTTTTTGTTACATGAGTGTCTTTTTAACGCACCATTTTTAATTGCTCTCAAACGAAGTTTGTAGCAATTATATTCCTAAGCCCTGCTGGCCTTGTTTAATGCGATTTTTCATATTTCCGACTTTTCTAACTTTTTTGTTCGTCTCACCATTTGATTTTTGCCCTCAAAAATGGGATACTCAGTTGAAGCCCAGGAGGACCTTATGTAGCTCACTATTTCACTTAGTGTCTTCTGGCGTAGTGGTCTCTAAGTATGCGATTCATCGAAACTGCTGAGGAGGCATAAATTCATGGTGTGATGGCGGTTCTTAAGAGTTTACCCACCCCACCCCGCGCACCTCGTCCACCCTCTTCCACCTCATTCCAACCGTAAACCCGCACACCTGACCCTCCCCCCTCGATTATGCTTAAGCTAGCCTCCCGAAACCACTACAACTAGCTTCTGAAAAAGCCAACTGCTCGCCAGTCGTTTGATTGCGGGAAAGTCCCCCGACTTTAGTCGGTTATGTTTTTTAACCCTGTGCCTATGATCTCTCTCGTTCATTTAAAATTTATAGAACTATTGGTTTGGAACTGAATTACATGCAAATAAAGAAGTTCAGTCAACTAACCATTCGGCTTCATTCGTTCACTGATTTGCAACACTCAGCAATTGAACGCGAGAAGTTCTTTCTTTACTTTAACATGTTAGTGGCATAATATATGCTTACTTTAAAGAATTGCTGATCATTTTTTAGCATGCATTCAACTCTTCAAGAAGCCATAGCAATATTTTAAAGAACAAATTATCATCGGTTTGAATTCAAGCCCTTTAAAGTGTTGGCTATATTTTGCTCAGCTATGCAGTTATAAGTTAGAATAAGTACAAAGTAAAATAAGAATAACTTATAAGTTCCAAATGCTGAAAAAATGTAAAGCTCTCTGGAAAAGGAAAAAATGACTATTAGTAAACTTCAAAATCCCCACCTAATCGGTTTATTCACAAGAGTATGGTTTTGGCAACCATCATTAACAAGTATTCAAAAATAAAAAAAAACGTGTGCAGAGTTTAAATTGATTGTTTTCTTTTGTTCACAAACAAATAGCACAAAAAACTTTTAGCAAAAAAACTTTTAGCACTTGATCATTTTGTTTCGCGCCTTCTGTTTTTTAATACTCTTTATTGTTTTTTTATAATCATTTTGCCTTCACAGCAGTGGATGTTTTGCTTCCTCTCAGAAAAATACTTTTCTCTTAATAGTTTCTTCTTTTTATAATGTTTCCATGCTCTATTGCAAGAAAGTAAAATAGAGCGAGAGTAAAGAAGCTATTTATTACTCGTATTTTTTCCATATTTGTTCCGACCCCTCTTGAGGGGGGGGAGGAACTATATACTCAACTGGGTTTTTTTTTTTTTTTGTTCAGTCAATTTTGGCCGATCGATATATTCATCGTAGAGAAATGAGACTGGTATCATTAGAAAGCTTGTCCAGCGTAGAATGTGGAATTAAAAAGATTTTTTTGATTTTCGTTTTTGACAGGGAGATATCGGGGTTTAAACTTTCGAGAAAATAGAGTGAATTCCGTTGATTTCATTCACCTTTTTTCGGCATTTTTGACTAAAATTTCGCCAATTTTGATAAAATTTAATAAAATTTTTCAAGAAAATGTTGTTGATTTTATGTTTAAAGACAAAATACATTGTCGGCTATTTTCATTGAATTTTTTGTCACAAATTCCGGCTAAAAATTTCACAAAATTCAGACTTTTTCATCAAAAACAGCACGAAATAAGTTTCTTTAGTCCCTTCTGATTAAATTTGCAGGAAGAGCACATCCAAACACCACAAACACAATCTTTGTAGAATTAAAAGGGGGCTATTTCCACTTTAACTTCCGTTGAGGGTGCTCTGTAAATAAAACTTTGCCGTTTTTTGCTAACTTTATTCGTTGATTATCAAAAACGCAGCATTTACTTATGATTTTTAACAAACAAAATATCTATATCAATGACATTCCAACAATTAAACACTCTTGATGCACAATCAACATTAGCTGATTCTGTACCAATCTTGGACCGTTACTATCCAAAAATAATTCGGATTGTCATCAGTCGGTTTTTTATTTAAAAAAATTCGATCATTTTATACTAATTAAATAGCAGAACATTTCAAATCAAAGCTCACTAGTGATTGGTCTTATTGGCTTCCTAAATAGCTTGCAATTAGTTTATCTAGTTGATTGCTTAAAAGCTTATGGTCGTTTTGACTTTTTAAAATATTTGATTTTTAAATATAAAATAGCTTATTAAACTTTGCCTCCATTTTTCTCTTATTTTGGTCAACTTGTAGCTTATGGTCAGCAATCAAAGAGTGCTTTTTCTTTCTGCTGAAATAAAATTTAGTCTTTATTCCGGTTTTACGCCTTAAGGTATTGTGTTCTGGCTTTAATACTACTAGATTTAACAATTTTTTTATTTTCTTAGGGCATTTGGCCATTTTTCAAGTTTTCAAATTTTGTCGAATTATCACGTTTTTGTTATTCCATATATCACATTTTTCTTGTTCAAAATAACTCAAAATTGATACTATTTAAATTCTTAAAGATATAGATTGTGGTTCTTTACCGCTTCGACAATACTTTCTCGAAGAATTTAATTGAAATTTTTAAATTTGTCTTTAACTGTCGTTTTACTTTGTTTTTTAGTCGTATTTATTTTCCTGTACAATGACCGATTTGATTGGCTTTTCCTGAAAGAGTAGTTGAGCCGATGTTCTGATATTAGAAGATAGATAATGGCTTTCATGACTTTGAAAACAATTGTTTTCCAAAATGAAAAAAAAAATTATTTCAACTTCGCAATTTTGTTCCTTTTATTGTCTGTTTGTTACCTGGTCTCGTTAATTAAAGGTCAAAGATGACATTATTTTTGTCAGGGGAAGGTGTCAAAGCGATTGTTGTCACAAAATCTAATGTTTCTAAAGAATTCGTTATGATTTTACTGGCTTCGACACGGGTTTTTCACAAAAAAAAGTAAATTATTAATTGGTTTTTGTCATATTTGGCGTTCTTTTTGTAGACTTAAGACAAATTCTGGATAATTGCAGATCTCAAGGGCTTCCTTTGGAAGAATGGATGAACCTATTCAAAGTTTTCAGTTTGTAATTTATGGCTTTCATGTTTTTGGAAATAAATTTTTTTTGAAAAAAAAAACAAGTATTACATAAGTTTGCATTCTTTTTTTTTCCTTTTTGTCTAATTGTTGCTTATTTTAATTAATGAGCGGCCACATAATACATTATCGGTGTTTGACGAAGGTGCAATCGAACATACTTTGGGGGCAAAAGTATGGCTTTATGGCTTCCAAAGCATTTTCTGACAAGTTTTAATTGATTTTTATTTTGTTGTCTATTTGCTGTTTTTTTTGTAATTGCATAAAAAATTGAATACCAAGAGTACTTAATTCCCTTCTATAGAAGTATTGGTAACTCTAAACCTATGGGAAATTTTAGTTGATTCCTGATGGTTTTCATTACTTTGAAATTAGTTGTTTTTTCTAAAAATTCAGCGAATTTTCTAACTTTAAAGTTTCTGTTCTTTATTGTCAAATTGTTACCAAGCTTTATTATGAACTGGTGAATAACCATTTTTTTTCTGGTGAATTACAAGTTATTTTGTTTATTTTCAGTTTTATCTGACGCTATTTTGACTTTGTTATGAAGTTTTGTTTTTCAAAACGGATATAAATTTTTTGATGTAATTAATGTTTGTTGTTTGATATTACCGTTCGTCTTCGTTCGCTTTCTTAATATCGGCATATCTCATCAATCTAATGCATCACTTTTTACTTCACTGACTTATTTGCTTTGGAGGCTATCTTTTCGTTCATACACCAATTTTTTTTTTGAAAAATACTTGAACTTTTTGTGTTTTTCTATCTGTTCCTCATTTGGTAGACAATTATGCCAAAATTGTGGATGAGCGGGGTCGGAACCTTATGTGCGATCGCACATTACCGAGCCGCCTTGTTCTTTTCTCAAATTGTTTAGTGAACTTTTTTTTGCTGCTAGCGCTCAAGTTCTCGTTAATGTTTTGAAGTTGTCAAGCACCGAGTATTTGTTGAGCAATATTGGGCTTTTGTGATGTTAGTTTTTCTCGGCGATTTTCAAACCGAACAAGATTTATTGGACAAAATTTTTAGAATTTTTCATATCCGTGAATTTGAAATCTATCTTGACTTCGTTTGAGTTTTAGATAGGGATATTATTTTG
The DNA here is from genome assembly GCF_964194025.1 of Convolutriloba macropyga. NCBI lineage: Eukaryota > Metazoa > Xenacoelomorpha > Acoela > Convolutidae > Convolutriloba > Convolutriloba macropyga. The sequence goes on along the minus strand of NC_134478.1, from coordinate 15,759,918 downwards.
TAATATCCCTTTGGTGGGCTGAAATTGAGGAGCTGAAGTTTTCATGCTTCAGTTTAACAAAAATCTGATGAGAGCTCGAAAAGCATGAACTCAAGTTACAAGCTTATCTTTCATAATTTTTGAGGATTGAAGATTCGTTTTTCGTGTTGGTCAGTTTGTTTTGACTAATTATTTTTGTGATGTTTCGCATTTAATATTAATTTTTTAAAACAATATTAAAATATTAGCCTTGGGAGGTATAATTTATCTCAGTTTCAAATTTTAGCTCTTTTTCGACCATTTTGTCATGTCTTTGCAAATTTAAAGAGGTGCACAGCGGATTTCCAGCTTTCAAATGTATTAATGATTGGATTTTGACTGCGCGCTGTTTTCTTTTTAATACTACAAGCAATGGACACATTAGTAGTTGAATTTTCAAAAGCCTTTGCGAAAGTCTTGGCTTGTTGTTTTCCCTTTGGTTATTGAAATAGTTTTATGTAAAATTTAAGTATGTACTTTCTGACAGCTTTTGAGTTGTGGGACCGTCAAAAGGATTTGAGAATATATTTTAATGCTCTCATTTTCGATTTTAATATATATTTTTCTTTTAAATTTCTGCGAATCTTTACGATTTAATGGGGAGTATTATTATTCAGCAAATTTTTTTTTAGTGGAGACAAGATTTTTTTCACCTGACGTTTGCAAAGACTTCGTTTTCTTTCGAGAGTTGAGTTGTTTTTGTACTATGACTCGTTTTCCAACATTAGACTTAAACAGTAGCTTAGTTTATAATGTAGGGATTTAATGTGACCAGCAACTGCTGGTAATTTTCAAGGTAAAGATTTTTGTGGTTTTTTCATTCCGTCCCCCACCTAACTACCTGCGCCAGTCTCCCACCCCAGCTACTGTCATCTTCCACCAGCCCCCTGGCACCCCTAACTTCACACATCTCCAAATTGTGACTGCAATTAAAACCCTATATTTTTATTAGGCATTGATCTATTGGTTTTTGTTGTTAAATTTTAACGTTTCTAATTTAAGTAAGTTTACTTATGAGTTTTTATTGCATGGCTCTTCTACCGTTTATGTGGGTAATTCGAAGTATTCCTTAGTTTTGCTGCGAACATTTGATCGCGCGGCATGAAGTCACAGAGCGATTTTTTTTGGTGAGTTCTACCACACAGCAGCTGAGTTTGTGTGTGCGTGATATATCATTCTCTTTGTATGAGTTTTTAGGTCAAGCGTGTGGCAAATTCTTTATCACTCGACGTACCTCACTCAATAAAAATGTCTTTGCACTCACTTTTTAAATCTAAGCTGAGAATAAACTCTTACTGAATTTCAATCGAGGGCATTCAAACTATTTAATTACAAGGCTATATTGCTTGAAAGACAGCAGCGATTTGTAATTGAACTTAGACTTTGAAGTCAATATCTTATTTTTTAAAAACCTTTTTTGGTTTCTGTTTTCTTTTTTGACTAGGAGTCTCAACAATGTAAATCGCGGCTATTATCCAACAATATGTCGGCTGTTTTTTGGTTTTCAATTTTGTAACATTACAGTATATCAGAGACAGAATATAATTTTAATACTGTTCTTTTTGTAATGTTTTTCTGTTGTTCTTTTTATTGATAGCCTTTCTTTGTTGGAAGGCGGCACTTATGTCTTCCATCTTATAATTAATTATGATCATACACTTCTATTGTCTTTCAGGACGTGTTCTGTTTTTTTTAGGTCGTTGTCTGCACCAATATGTGGATCGAGCTTTTGATCATGCCGCTTGAAATCATGCATCTGTTTTAATGACTCTAATATTGGATTTAAATGTTTCCATGAATGGTATTTAGCAAAATTGTTTGACGCATTGAAATCCAGGGTTTTTAGTTGAATTTTCGCATGAGACGCAACCAAAAGTGAGTTTTATTTGTTTTCATTTATTTTCCAAATTTGTCTTCTGATGGCATAAAATTTTTTGGACATCAAGATTTTGCTGTTTTGCGTTTTTATTTTTCTGCCTTAGTTTCCAAAAGGTGATTTTAGTTACCTGCCTGATGGGTATTTAGTTACTGAAACCTTTGCTTGATTATATTAATGAAACCCAAGTCAGCAAGTTTCGCTAGTGGTAGTTGATAGATTTTTCAAAATCGTTGATAATTTCAGGAGAATGTTTTAAATTATATCAAGCAAGTTTCTACATTGATGAATGGACGGAGGGACGGACGGACACTATTGGTTTTTTTTTGGAGAGTTAGATAGTTATTTCTGAGGTATCACAACAACGTAGGAATTTGAGTATGTGCAGTCATTACAACATTGAGTTTATCAAGGCTCAGGATTTGGCCAATTGGGCTGCGGGCTTGGAGCCTCCCCTGAACTCCTACGCTTCCAGGTAAATCAGAATCAAAGATTGTAACAATTTTTTCAGTCATTGAAAATTTATTAGTTCATATAGCAATTAACGTCAAATAGCAATTGTGCAATTAACAAGATCAAAAATATATTAAATAACCAGACAAACTTTTAAGCAACAAAGCAACTTGTTTTTCACTTTTTACTTTGAGTTTTTCACCATTTCTCTCTATATGTTATTTGCTAGATATATATACCTTGAGTGATAGTGCAAAATTAACAGTTGCTATCGACACGTGTTGTCTACTACGATTGGTAAAATAGGCACTGATTTAATTTAGTCAAATGTTCAATCACAAATGTTCTCTTGTATTCTCTGAGAATTGTATTCTTTGAGAATTAATGTCGTTTATAGGTTCGTCGAGACCAAATGTGGCTCTCTGGCTACAATGTTGATGGACGATGAACTAATCGATAGGAGCGTAGTTCCCAAAATTGGTCACCTGATAAACATGCGGGAAAAGTTGGCATTTTTGGTGAGGGTATTATATGACATCAAGGACGAAACTGTGGAGAGCTTGGTGGTAAGTTGCCCCGTTTTAATGACTAGTCTTGAATGAATTTTTAGGACAAGAAAATTGATTGAAATGTAAATATTTGAGGAAGCAAGTGCGGTATGACGCTGTTCCGAATAAATCAACAATAAATTAGTTGGCTAAAGATATGTCATCTAGATGGACTTTATTTTGAAGTTTAATTGTTCTCAAAGGAAGTTTGTAGCAATTATATTAGTCCTAGTGGTCATTTTAAATGCGGTTTTTCGTACTACCGTTTTTCGTCTGATAGTATTTTTTCGTCTGACGATTTGACTTTTCCTTATAAACTGGATAATCACGTAAAGCCCGGAGGGCATTAATCTACTGATCAGTTGTTTTATAAGTCTCTAAGTATTCAATTCACTAATACTTCACTTTGAATTCACGTGATGGGCGGTTCTTAATCTTAATAGGTTGACAACTACCCCCTAAGGTTGAGAGCACTTCGCCCGCGGTTCTTAATCACGTGATGGGCGGTTCTTGATTTTAAGAGCTTGACAACTACCTCTAAAGTTGAGAGCACTTCGCCCGAGGTTAGTCGGTTGTTTTGTTTCTTCACTTCCGTGAATTACTCTTCACTTCACTATCTTTTGGTTATCTTCGTTTTGTAGACTTGCTTTAGCGCGAATGTTCATTTGCTTAGGCCTCGTGGTTGTTAAGTTCTGTCGAACAAAATTTGGAGTTTTTGTCGTAGTTATGTTTTTTTACAACTGGAAGAGAAGTATTGGTATTCTACATTTTTTTAATGCTGAATCAAGTTTGTTCATGATTTGGTTTTGAACTTACTTGGTTTTGAACATTGATTAACACATAAACCCCACCCTACGTTCACGCTTGACTTCTTGGTTCTCAACTCGATCTAAAATGTTCCCTCTTTTAGAAATTTTATACAGCTGAACTCAGTTTGCAGCAGTTTACTACAAAACCTCGAAATGAAAAGCGGGCCTAATTGGTTTCTTTTTATGGAAGTTTTATTTGCCTATTTGAGCATCATAACTTTGTTTCAAGTCTCTTTAAAACTGTTGCCTTGATACTACATTGTTACCACTACTAACTCTTCTTCAAGCGTGATGAAGCAGGCTACATTAAAACTGGCCTCTCGTCATTCGTTTGAGAGCAATTCGGTTGACATCTTTCGATGGTTCTTTTTTACAGGGTTGTTGGTTAATGTCACGCCCCTAATGATCGCCTCATAGTCACGTGATGATTTTCCTTCAAATATCTATAAAAAGTGCTGTAATTTAGTTCATATTCAGATCGTTCTCAAGACCATATCTAGCTCGTTTTTCCTTCTAGGCCTGTAACCTCTTGTTTGTTCATGTTTACTAAAAACAACCGCAGGTTTACGGATTACTTATAAACATATTACGTACCTAAAAGCCTCAATATTTACCTTGAGTTCGGCAACGATGAATTTGTATAGTTGGTAAAAAACTTCATCAGAATATATGTACTTGGTCAATTAATTATGCTGATTGAGTAGGTGCTAGTACGGAAGTTGTTTATGTACTTAGCACACATCAGGAGACGTTCAAAACCCGGAAATTGCCCAACTTGAAGATCAGTAAAATCTGCGAAGGACCAATACAACTAGGGGTACAACTCTGCGGAACCTACGCTCATCAGAACACCGGAAAACCAGGCTCAAAATCAGTTGATATTGAAATCTAGATTTTCAGTAAGACTCCTTTACTGATAAACTTCTCTTTGAATATTCTTAATAAATTGTGTTAATATAATTAAAGATTGAACTTGAAAATTTTTATAAAATACTAAGTTACAGAAGACTTCATTAGAGTAGAATACAGAGCTGAAAAGCTGTTAAATTACAAGGCAACTAGTGGATATATCCCGCGATAGATTAGCTCAATAAAAGCCTATTACTAGCTAGTTTAAGTTAAATTATATGCGCATAAATCAATCTATGAAACAACCAGAATAAACTCTTGTAAAATGGCGAAAATTCTTGTCAATTACTCCGGATATTTCTCTCTAAAATATTGGATAATAACTTTAAAAATTTGTGCGTAAAATTGTGACAGGAGATATTAACTCTTTCCCAGTTTAACGGACCGAAATTACGACTAATTCTTTCACATTTGACTTTTGATTACCTGAAAAGCTTCACCCAGCATCCAGCACATTTATTGCAAGCAAAAGGATAATGCAGAAACCATTAACAAAGGAAAGAATTGGTGGAAGCTTTGCTGGTGTCTTTGAGGACTAACTGCAACAACTATTCAAAAGTGCTTGAGTTGGCAATAACTGGACAAAACTCAACCACAGCCGCCTCAAAGGACCAAAACAACACAGGGCATTTACAAACGCGGATATTGTAAGATATTTTGTAAAGTTAACTTTTGGTGCTTTATTTATGTCAATTTATAAAGAACACCTCCCCGCTATAAATAATTGTCGTGCTTCCCCCAATTTTGAAGGAAGTAACTTCAACTACACTGAGAATAGTAACAAAACGCAAGCTCAGATAGTAATCGCTTTCTCCTCTTCATTTCATAAGTATATTGTAATCTTTGTGCTAGGTAGTGACGATAAACGTGTTGTAATTTATTGGACAGCAATAAGTCTGAATCAAAAAGTGCGCAAATTGGGCCTTATTTGAAACAAACTTCAATCAAAGTGATACCAACCTTGATAGCATCATCACTGATTGCCAGATAACCTCAGGATAAGCTAAATTACTGAAACCACAATTTGAACATCGATTAAAAAAGGGCAAATCAAAATTATTAAATCAGCTCCGTAGGCGAATGAATCAAACGGCGGCCTCGGCCATTATGCCTTTGGCTATCTGAGTGCCACGAACACGAACTTGCTTAAACTAAGGGGCACTCTCTATTGGTGAAACTTCGGCAGCCCTTACGGCTTCAACGTTATACAGTCTCACGATTCCACCGGAGCTTTAGGCACTAGTTTTATAAGCAGCCCATGCTTATCAATATTCGAGCAAATGGTTTCAGTAGTCTTCCTTTGACTTATTGTGCTACTCATTAACTGACTAGGTTATTAATTTTCAGTTCAGTTATCTGTGCAAACCGAATTATCTCCTCATTAATTTAAGTTAACTGTGCTGTTTAATATTTTAGAACAAAATAGGACTGCTTGAACAAAAAGCATGTAATCCAAGCGGGTAAAAATCAAAATGGTACACATACAAATCAACATCATGCCCTTCTCTGGATCAGAAACCGATATTTTTAACGAGTTCGAGCAATTAATAATGTGAGAAATGGAGTTGCAGGAATTGCAGCCGCCCAACAATCAAATTTCCTTCAGCTACCCTGAAAAGGACATGCCTTAAGATACTTCTTAACCTTAACATAGGCTGCGAGATTTGTTTTTGTGGACAGTATAACAGCCCTAAGAAATAGATTCACGCAAGATGAATTGAAAGTATTCAGGATAATAAAGTTAAGAGAACCAAAAGTTTAATCCAAAGACAGATAGTGAAAAATTTCTTAGTAAAGTAAACAACAGAAGCAAATGAAGCATATCCACCGCCCGAAAATGTAGTAGCGCCAGTAGGAGTAGGTGATCCTGAGGCTCGTAGATTTCAGCGAGAGACAACAGCACGAGACTGCCCTCGAAACGTCCGAAAACCGTAAAAACTAGCAAATAAAGCGTTTCTTCATGAAGTCCATGCCCAATTGGCTCAAGCCAAAGCTGTTGAAAAGGCCAGAAATGGACACAATAGATCAATTGTGCACCTTAGCTAACAAACAAATTGCAACCAGGGAAATCTGTAATAGAGAAGATTATTATGATGATGGATTTAAAGAAATAACGAACAAACACAGATAAATTGTTAAACAATGACTTATCTCCAGAAATCAAAAAGAACTTGAACAGAGACTTGAGCAGAAAGTAGCAACTAAGATTGAGCAATCAGAACAATGCCTGGTAAACATTTTTACACCAGATTACCCTGAACAACTCTATAGACAAAGTAATAGTCCACATTGCCGTCCCCAATATCAGAATTATCAACCTAATTATCGTCAATACGAGCCACATTATCATCAATATCAGCCAAATTATCGGCCTCAGCAGCAGTACACAACCCGTTCTATTAATAATCGAGATTTTAGACCCCTTTTTAACACTCGTAGACCGTTTTTTTATTATTCACTTAATGGGCGGTTCTTGATCTTCACAACAGGTTCACAACTACCCCCCTAGGGTTGAAAGCACTTCGCCCGAGGTTCTTAATCACGTCATGGGATTTTCTTGATCTTAAGAGTTTGACAACTACCGGTAAGGTTGAGAGCACTTCGTCCGAGGTTAGTCGTTTGTTTTGTTTCTTCACTTCCGTGGATTATTCACTATCTTTTGGTTATCTTAGTTTTGTAGACTTGCTTGAGGGCGAGTTTTCATTTGCTTAGGTGTCCTGGTTATATTAAATTTTCACGGGTTCTTATGAGAATTTTTCTTTGGTAATACAATAACAGTCCCTTCTCCTTATTCAAACTACAAGTACCCCCCCACCCCCCTCTTACCTACCTGCAAAGCCCAACACCCTACCTACAAACACTTCCCCTTGCTAGACTCTAATCCCCCGCAACACCCCTCCCCCTCTAACAGACCTAACCCCTACCCTACATTAACGCTTGACTTCTTGGTTTTTAACTCGATCTAAAATGTTCCCTCTTTTAGAAATTTTATACAGCTGAACTCAGTTTGCAGCAGTTTACTACAAAATCTCGAAATGAAAAGCGGGCCTAATTGGTCTCTTTTTATGGAAGTTTTATTGGCCTATTTGAACGTCATAACTTTGTTTCAAGCCTCTTTAAAACTGTTGCCTTGTTACTACATTGTTACCGCTACTAACTCCTCTTCAAGCGTGATGAAGCAGGCTACACTAAAATTGGGCTCTAGTCATTCGTTTGAGATTAATTCGGTTGACATCATTCGATGGTTCTTTTTTACAGGGTTTTTGGTTAACGATTTGAGTTTGTGTTGAATGATACGAGATGCTGGTAAAGACCGCCGTTGAAATGCTTTTGCCGACGTTGGTCGGTTAATTTCTGTTCTTACTGTCGTATAGAGTTGTGTATAGTTGCTTTTTCTAGAATTAGATATTTTACGCACCTCTTTGTTTTTTCATGGCAAAATGGAAAGGATTAAAAAGTAGTGGTCTACAGAAAATGGTTTTGGATCCTAAACCTACGTTCTTCATGCGTTAGGTCGGAATAGAATTAGTATCTTGCCTTCGAGGCTCCATATTTATTCTGTTTTTCTGCAGATGAAGTACCAAACAGGCGCCAGATCACTTGAGACCATTATCAGAAGGCGGAGGTATGAGTTCGCGCCACAACAGGTCCACTCGGCCACACGAGCCACAGTGCCCAACAATGTATTAAGTCACGTGTGTGACATCATGGCAACCGGAAGAGACATCTGTTCGTGGCTGATCAAGGCACCCTTCTCAGATGGAACTGGAAGTTACAAAGAGTTAGCCGAGACATTTATGCAGAACAACCGAGAAATGGGTAAGGTCTAGAAGCTCATAATTATCTATCTAGAACTTCTAAATGTGGACACGGATCTGTACCGAAACAATGGATATTGTGTTTTTGCCTTAGTTGTGACTAAGCATTCTCACTTCTCATGAAAAAAGGCCAATGATCTGGAGCTCAAAATTACAAACGTCACAGTTGGGGGGGGGGGGGGGCGAAATAGACTATAAGTATTCATCTATCAGTGTATACTGTCACTCTTTTATGCAAAGTAGCATTGATTGGGATTTTCTTTTGTTGAGCTGTGTTTGATTTCGTTATGTGTTCGAGCTGTGTGCTAGGGTACTCTGTGGTGGGTGATAGATGGACTCATGAGTTGGAGGACTTATTAGTGAATCAGTGCAGGAAGATGCAAGAGTTGTGCCATAACTTCATTGAGAACTGCACCGACTCTTCTATCATTACTCCCGCTTTTCTAGAACAGGTATTGGTCTTAAAGCACATCTTGTTGTTCCGAAGCCATTATATGGGGGGAGGAACTATATACTCAAATGGTTTTTTTTGTTCAGTCAATTTTCGCCGATCGATATATTCATCATAGTGAGTTATGAGATGTATCGTTAAAAAGCTTGTCCAGCGTAGATTATGGAATTAAAAATATTTTTTGAATTTCGTTTTTTGGAGGGAGTTATCGAAGTCCATAGTTTTGTAAACATTCGGACATTTTTGATCACATTTTTCGTATTTTTGGCTTAAATTTTGATCAATTTTTGCCAAAAATTTGACAAAATTTTTAACGATAATCTCATTGGTTTCACATTTAAAGATGTGAAACCAATGAGATTACCAATGAGAATTATTTGAACCTACTGTTTTCGCTAAATTTTTAGCTCAATATTTGAAAAATTTCGTTCTCATAAAAAATGTCACCAAGTATGGCTTTTTGGCCTTTTTTTCCAGTTTGAGGGGTAACGCAGACATAAGAACTGCTAACACAATCTTTGTTTGCTCAGAAATTGGCTTGTTGTACATCCGGTTCTCAAACAGCCGCGGAGCGATACGAAGGCCAGTTTCGTCACATCGTTGATTTTTCAATGAAAAATGATTTGGATTATGTTTTCTATCTGTCCTTTTTAAAATATGTTTGCAATGTTTTCATCCCAATTACATGCAAGTATTTTACATTAAAAAAATTGAATTTAACACAGGTCTCATTTTCGTTCAAATGAGCTTTAAGTGAATAAATTTTATGTTTTTTTGGGTGAAGCGGATGGATTTTCCCCTTCCGAGAAGTTGTTTTCAAAAGTCGAATTTTGTAGTTAATAAATTTTCGGACTGTAATTGCGCGCTCTGTTTTTTTAAATAGTTTTTAATAGCCGCACAGCGATAGCTGGGGCTATTATTGGCCTTCTCTTGGTTTTTTATTTCGTCGTCGCGATTTTTGTTACGACCATATGACGTCAATCAATTCAAAACGCTTTTTGTTCATTCGTTCATGCAATGTCAACTGAAGTGCGTGTGTGACGTCATTTTTACCTCTTAGTGGAGCGAGTTTTTTTGTTCAATCGCGTGAATAAACTTTTGGTCACACATGACTTACCTCACTCTCAAAAATGACTTCCTCACTTTGAAGTTGACTTTTATTTACGTTAATTCAAAGAGATAAGGTCAAATGGGTGTGTGTCACTCTAAATGAAGTTTATTTGAGAGCAGCTAATAGAGGCAGCAAAAACTTATACATATTTTAAATCAAAATATTGCATATCGGCCTTCAATGAAAAGACAAATTTTTTTGGTCTGTCTACTGTTTTTTTGAGACTGCAGATCTACAAAGCTATTGCGTCTATTTTCTGGCAATCTGCCAGCTATATTGTTTTTTTGTCTTTTTGTATGTGTTAGTTTCAGAACAGAACGATTTCAGATCAAACGTAGCAGGTCATTTTCCTCGCAGATTAAAGCCAATGAACATCAGGATGATCTCAGTGCAAATCGAATCGTTTCATGGGTTCAACACCGTTTGCAAAATATTGAGTTTTGTCTGTACTCGTTGTTAATATGCAGTCTTTTGGCTCACTCTCACTAATGACGTGTCCAATTGGCTTCCTAAGCAGTAGCAAGTTAATTTATTTATCGTTTTTGAGATGAAATTTTACAGTTATTTTCTCTTGCGGTTTTAGGTTATTTGGAGTTAAAAAAAGATTTTTTGAGATTTGGCACTTAGAATTTTATTTCTGCCACCTTTTAGCGTAGTCTGCCTCCTTCTTGTCTTTTCTAATTCGAGTTTTCTTAACTTTTCAAATGTGTTGAAATTTTCTATTTTTTGAGATTCTTTTGCTGTTTTGCACAATAATGGCAAGTTAATAGGAAGCCGCATTATTGGATTTTGCAAGAAGGTGAAATTGATTGTTTCCAACATTTTACTGAATAGATTATGATCTGGTGTTTCAAATGTTTTCTCGCAAAATTGATTTGACTGTTTGATTTTTGCCTGTTTTTGTTCATCTTGTAGTCGGATGTCATTGAGGATAATTTCAGGTCTCAATGGTTTAAAATGAAGTGATATATGAAGCCATTGAATGATTTCAGCTTATATATATATTCATTATAGAGAGTTATGAGAGTTTTGGTTAAAAAGCCTGTCCAGCGTAGATTGTGGAATTAAAAAGAGTTTCCGATCTCCGTTTATTTTGAAGGGAGTTATCGAAGTCCAAATTTTTGTGAACAGTCGGACTTTTTTTGTTCATAAGTTTTTGTATTTTTGCCTAAATTTTGAACATTTTGTTTCTAAAAACGTGACCATAGTCCCATTGGTCTCACATTTAAAAATAAAAGCGAATTAGTGAATTGTTTGAACCTAAAATTTTTGCTAAATGTTTAGCTAAATATTTGAAAAAGTTTTGCAATTTTCCGCCAGTTTACCGATATTAGAGAAATATTTTATTTTTGATACACAATGATTTTCTTTTGCCAAAAAATCACTAAGCAACGTTTTAGGAAAACTGAGTTTTTCAACAGCCGCGGAGAGATACGAAGGCCAGTTTCGTCACATCGTTGATTTTTCAATGAAAAATGATTTGGATTATGTTTTCTATCTGTCTTTTTTAAAATGTTTGCAATTTTTCATCCCAATTACATGCAAGTCTGTTTACATTAAAAAAATTGAATTAAACACAGGTCCCATTTTCGTTCAAATGAGCTTTAAGTGAATAAATGTTATCTTTTTTGGGTTAATCCGATGGATTTTCCCCTTCCGAGAAGCTGTTTTCAGAAGTGGAATTTTGTAGTTAATAAATTTTCGGACTGTAATTGCGCGCTCTGTATGTTTTTAAATAGATTTTTTGTATCTTTTTGTATGTGGTAGTTTCAGAACAGAACGATTTCAGATCAAACGTGACAGGTCTTTTTTCTCGCAGATGAACGCCAATGAACATACATGATGATCTCAGTGCAAGGGTTTTGTCTGTACTCGTTGTTAATATGCAGTCTTTTGGCTCACTCTCACTAATGACGTGTCCAATTGGCTTCCTAAGCAGTAGCAAGTTAATTTATTTATCGTTTTTGAGATGAAATTTTACAGTTATTTTCTCTTGCGGTTTTAGGTTATTTGGAGTTAAAAAAAGATTTTTTGAGATTTGGCACTTAGAATTTTATTTCTGCCACCTTTTAGCGTAGTCTGCCTCCTTCTTGTCTTTTCTAAT
>NC_134478.1:15633621-15747621 GCF_964194025.1 Convolutriloba macropyga | reverse complement strand
CGGTAAACAAAACGAAATTGACAATGTCATTCGATTGAACACCCAAACTCAACCACAAAAAGTTCAATTCTGTGCAACTGTAGAGCTTACAAAACCAGTGGATGAAGAAACTTCACAAGCTGCAGTTCAACATATAACAATCTTTGCAAATTCGAAAGCGCAAAGGGTCGAGTTTCCTGGATTAAATAACGAATGTTTCTCTGAAATGACCGAGCAAATGATAATAGCATTGAACAATTTTTCATCACATGGTAGCGGTTGGTCGATAAACCAAATCAAAAAGGTTGAAATGCGGCTTACAAAAACGAAACAAATCCGAGCATCCTCGAAGTAAATTTTGCTAACGAGTATTCAAAAACGCCAAGACAAGAAATGGTTTTGTCACAGAAAAGTTACGATCATCACAGTAAAGAATCACTAAAATTGCAAAAGTGGCTCAGGAAACGAATAACGGAAGACACACATATACAAACTTGTTGAAATACTCAAGGTTTAGCAAACACAATAACAAAGAATTACTCTAATTTTGACTTATGTTTCGTTATGTATTGACACTAATTGAAAACCAAGCCTTCGCTTTATTCATTTTTCATGAGGAAGGGTATGGGGTGCAAACTTGCAGTTATTATTTGGTATATGAAAGTGCATACGCACAAAATTTGCATAAAGATGCTGAAATATTTTACTTAATGACATCTCATTGGCTCTGCCATTTAAAAACAAAAATTAGAGCACTGATGTGTTCACGTTTATTTGCGAAACACACAAACTGATGAACAAGATTGAGCATGATATATAAAAGTTTATATATTCATATCTTTCAGTTATCAAGGAAGCAATTTATCTCCACCTGCAAGGTTGGTTCGTTCATGTTATTCCTCTTGGCTTTTTGCATATTTTTGTGCATATGTACTTTCATATATCTAGAATATGACAGTGCTTATGCACAAAATTTGCATAAAGAATAATTTTTAGGTCATTATTGTGGCTATGTAATATTCAATTATTTTGCTTGATATGCAGTGATGGGTTTGGCGTGTGGGTTGAAGCTTGGTTGGGTGTGTGTGTGTGTGTGTGTGTGTGTGTGTGTGTGTGTGTGTGTTGGCTGGGCGTGTGGGTTGGGCATGTGTGTTGGTGGGTTGGACGTGTGTGTTCGTGGGTCGGGGGTGTTGGTTGAGGGTGTGGTTGGGTGTTGGTGGGTTGGGCGTGTTGGTTGGGCATGTGTGTTGGTGGGTTGGACGTGTGTGTTCGTGGGTTGGGCGTGTTGGTTGGGGTGTGGTTGGGTGTTGGTGGGTTGGGCGTGTGGGTTGGGCATGTGTGTTGGTGGGTTGGACGTGTCTGTTCGTGGGTTGGGGGTGTTGGTTGGGGTGTGGTTGGGTGTTGGTGGGTTGGGCGTGTGTGTTCGTGGGTTGGGGGTGTTGGTTGGGGGTGTGGTTGGGTGTTGGTGGGTTGGGCGTGTTGGTTGGGGTGTGGTCGGGTGTGTGTTCGTGGGTTGGGCGTGTTGGTTGGGGTGTGGTTGATGCACAAAACATGATTTACACCGTATCACATCTAATAGAGACAAAAAATCAACAAAGATTTTGGACCCTATTTCTCAAAAAATTTTTTAAGTTCTTGTCCTCCTATAGGACAAAAATTCGATTTCCAATAAAATCTTTTCGGACAACTTTTATCACTCACAAAACGTGTTTCACAACTATTTGCATTGATTCAAACCAAAAAACACAAAAAAAAAATTTTGACCCCATTTTTCAAAAATTTTTACAAGTTCTGATCTCCTATAGGGCAAAAATTTCAAAATTTGAAAAAAAATATTTTCCGACAACTTTTTTTACTCAAAAAACATGTTTCACACATTTTTACATTGATTAAAGCCGAAAAAACGCAAAAAAATTTTTCGACCCCATTTTTCAAAAATTTTTACAAGTGTCGACGCCCATTAGCGGTAAATTCTCAAATATGAAAAACTGGATCTGAATACTTTTATCATACACAAAACATGTAATCGCAATGCTAGCAATAGCAGTGCTTAATTTATATCACTGTTCTAAACAAACAAACAGACCCCGCAGCAAACAGACCCCGCAGCAAACAGACCCCGCAGCAAACAGTTAGTCGTAACAAAAACTGGGTCAAGCTTGTAAACAAATTGAACAAAGTTAAAATCAACCGAAAAGTTTTCCATTTTCGGTCAAAAGAGGGAGGGGGGACAATTTTTGCAATCTATAAAATTTTTGGAAGTGTCCCACCCCGTAGTAGACGGGCGTTCCAAAAATTGTCCAAGCAATAGCAGTGCTTAATTTATATCACTGTTCTAAACAAACAAACAGACCCCGCAGCAAACAGTTAGTCGTAACAAAAACTGGGTCAAGCTTGTAAACAAATTGAACAAAGTTAAAATCAACCGAAAAGTTTTCCATTTTTTGGTCAAAAAAGGAGGGGGACAATTTTTGCAACCTATAAAGTGTCCCACCCCGTTGTAGATGTGCATTGCAAAAATTGTCCGTCCCCCTCCCCCCGTTGAGGTTCTAGTCACTTTCCTTTACTACTACTATGGAGAACAAACAGTCCGTCAAAGAGCTTAAATTTGAAACGAAATCCGTGATAATAACTGACCAATGTTTTTGCTATCTTTTCGCAGGCTTTCAATTTTTTAGTTAGGTCAAGAACAGCATCATTCATGTCTTGACAAACTTGTTGTCATTTTAGGTATTTGACGACGCTGCAGTTGACAAAGAAGTAGAAGTAAGACGCAAACTGACGAAGGAGCTCAACCTTTACGAAGAAGATTTCTCCTCTCTGAGAGAGTACAACGACTTCTTGGAAAATTTCGAAGAAATTGTATTCAATTTTACAAGTAATATCGACATCATAGCCACTAAATCAAAACTTGACTCTATGAAGGAACAGTACAGCAGCATTTTAGCTCAGAATAGATTTAAGAAACTAAGTAAAGATCAGGAGCAGATAAGAAAGCAAATCCAGAAAGAGCGAGAGATTTTAGATCAAATGCAACAAAAGGTCGCCATGGAAACTATGTATATGAATCAAGCTAAAAGAAGTAACAAAATGAACTTGTTGAAGAAATTGGAAACGTCATCGTTGCCAGCTGAACAAATTGTGAATGAACACCAAAAAGATGTGAGCTTATTGAACAGGCAGGGTGGAGTGGAGGTTTCTGAAAATTCTGCAGTTCTGGAGGAAAATGCTTTCGATGAACTTGAAATTTGTTATGAATACACATCACCACAGTTAGACATTTATGGCCCCGACATTCCAATGGACACTGAAATTGTTACAAATGATCCTCCAATTTTCAAATTTGTTTTCAAACCAAGTGAAATTGGCTTGGCTGGTGGTTATCACCAATCTTTGGCGTGTAATCGAGCCATATCCGATGCTTTTAATTGTTTATTTTACTGATAATCCAATGAACTTATTTCTCTGTGCTACAGAATTTTTGCTTTGAAACCGAGAATTGAAATCTGGTTCATTTTTTAGTTAATATATCTCTTCGATCACTTCGGTAGGTTAGAAGCAATTACATTGACTGTTGATGTACTGAGTTTTTTTGTTACATGAGTGTCTTTTTAACGCACCATTTTTAATTGCTCTCAAACGAAGTTTGTAGCAATTATATTCCTAAGCTCTGCTGGCCTTGTTTAATGCGATTTTTCATATTTCCGACTTTTCTAACTTTTTTGTTCGTCTCACCATTTGACTTTTGCCCTCAAAAATGGGATAATCAGTTGAAGCCCAGGAGGACCTTATGTAGCTCACTATTTCACTTAGTGTCTTCTGGCGTAGTGGTCTCTAAGTATGCGATTCATCGAAACTGCTGAGGAGGCATAAATTCATGGTGTGATGGCGGTTCTTAAGAGTTTACCCACCCCACCCCGCGCACCTCGTCCACCCTCTTCCACCTCATTCCAACCGTAAACCCGCACACCTGACCCTCCCCCCTCGATTATGCTTAAGCTAGCCTCCCGAAACCACTACAACTAGCTACTGAAAAAGCCAACTGCTCGCCAGTCGTTTGATTGCGGGAAAGTCCCCCGACTTTAGTCGGTTATGTTTTTTAACCCTGTGCCTATGATCTCTCTCGTTCATTTAAAATTTATAGAACTATTGGTTTGGAACTGAATTACATGCAAATAAAGAAGTTCAGTCCTTCATTCGTTCACTGATTTGCAACACTCAGCAATTGAACGCGAGAAGTTCTTTCTTTACTTTAATATGTTAGTGGCATAATATATGCTTACTTTAAAGAATTGCTGATCATTTTTTAGCATGCATTCAACTCTTCAAGAAGCCATAGCAATATTTTAAAGAACAAATTATCATCGGTTTGAATTCAAGCCCTTTAAAGTGTTGGCTATATTTTGCTCAGCTATGCAGTTATAAGTTAGAATAAGTACAAAGTAAAATAAGAATAACTTATAAGTTCCAAATTCTGAAAAAATGTAAAGCTCTCTGGAAAAGGAAAAAATGACTATTAGTAAACTTCAAAATCCCCACCTAATCGGTTTATTCACAAGAGTATGGTTTTGGCAACCATCATTAACAAGTATTCAAAAATAAAAAAAAACGTGTGCAGAGTTTAAATTGATTGTTTTCTTTTGTTCATAAACAAATAGCACAAAAAACTTTTAGCAAAAAAACTTTTAGCACTTGATCATTTTGTTTCGCGCCTTCTGTTTTTTTAATACTCTTTATTGTTTTTTTATAATCATTTTGCCTTCACAGCAGTGGATGTTTTGCTTCCTCTCAGAAAAATACTTTTCTCTTAATAGTTTCTTCTTTTATAATGTTTCCATGCTCTATTGCAAGAAAGTAAAATAGAGCGAGAGTAAAGAAGCTATTTATTACTCGTATTTTTTCCATATTTCTTTTCTCAAATTGTTTAGTGAACTTTTTTTTGCTGCTAGCGCTCAAGTTCTCGTTAATGTTGTGAAGTTGTCAAGCACCGAGTATTTGTTGAGCAATATTGAGCTTTTGTGATGTTTTTCTCGGCGATTTTCAAACCGAACAAGATTTATTGGACAAAATTTTTAGAATTTTTCTTATCCGTGAATTTGAAATCTATCTTGACTTCATTTGAGTTTTAGATCGGATATTTTGTAATATCCCTTTGGTGGGCTGAAATTGAGGAGCTGAAGTTTTCATGCTTCAGTGTAACAAAAATCTGATGAGAGCTCGAAAAGCATGAACTCAAGTTACAAGGTTATCTTTCATAATTTTTGAGGATTGAAGATTCGTTTTTCGTGTTGGTCAGTTTGTTTTGACTAATTATTTTTGTGATGTTTCGCATTTAGTATTAATCTTTTAAAACAATATTAAAATATTAGCCTTGGGAGGTATAATTAATCTCAATTTCAAATTTTAGCTCTTTTTTGACCATTTTGTCATGTCTTTGCAAATTTAAAGAGGTGCACAGCGGATTTCCAGCTTTCAAATCTATTAATGATTGGATTTTGACTGCGCGTTGTTTTCTTTTTAATACTACAAGCAATGGACACATTAGTAGTTGATTTTTCAAAAGCCTTTGCGAAAGTCTTGGCTTGTTGTTTTCCCTTTGGTTATTGAAATAGTTTTATGTAAAATTTAAGTATGTACTTTCTGACAGCTTTTGAGTTGTGGGACCGTCAAAAGGATTTGAGAATATATTTTAATGCTCTCATTTTCGATTTTAATATATATTTTTCTTTCAAACTTTGCGAATCTTTACGATTTAATGGGGAGTATTATTATTGTTCAGCAAATTTTTTTAGTGGAGACAAGATTTTTTTCACCTGACGTTTGCAAAGACTTCGTTTTCTTTCGAGAGTTGAGTTGTTTTTGTACTATGACTCGTTTTCCAACATTAGACTTAAACAGTAGCTTAGTTTATAATGTAGGGATTTAATGTGACCAGCAACTGCTGGTAATTTTCAAGGTAAAGATTTTTGTGGTTTTTTGATTCCGTCCCCCCACCTAACTACCTGCGCCAGTCTCCCACCCCAGCTACTGTCATCTTACACCAGCCCCTGGCACCCCTAACTTCACACATCTCCAAATTGTGACTGCAATTAAAACCCTATATTTTTAGGCAGTGATCTATTGGTTTTTGTTTTTAAATTTTAACGTTTCTAATTTAAGTAAGTTATGAGTTTTTATTGCATGGCTCTTCTACCGTTTATGTGGGTGATTCGAAGTATTCCTTAGTTTTGCTGCGAACATTTGATCGCGCGGCATGAAGTCACAGAGCGATTTTTTTGGTGAGTTCTACCACACAGCAGCTGAGTTTGTGTGTGCGTGATATATCATTCTCTTGGTATGAGTTTTTAGGCCAAGCGTGTGGCAAATTCTTTATCACTCGACGTACCTCACTCAATAAAAATGTCTTTTCACTCACTTTTTAAATCTAAGCTGAGAATAAACTCTTACTGAATTTCAATCGAGGGCATTCAAACTATATAATTACAAGGCTATATTGCTTGAAAGACAGCAGCGATTTCTAATTGAACTTAGACTTTGAAGTCAATATCTTATTTTTTAAAAACCTTTTTTGGTTTCTGTGTTCTTCTTTGACTAGGAGTCTCAACAATGTAAATCGCGGCTATTATCCAACAATATGGCGGCTGTTTTTTGGTTTTCAATTTTGTAACATTGTTACAGTATATCAGAGACAGAATATAATTTTAATACTGTTCTTTTTGTAATGTTTTTCTGTTTGTTCTTCTTTTTATTGATAGCCTTTCTTTGTTGGAAGGCGGCACTTATGTCTTCCATCTTATAATTAATTATGATCATACACTACTATTGTCTTTCAGGACGTGTTCTTTTTTTTAGGTCGTTGTCTGCACCAATATGTGGATCGAGCTTTTGATCATGCCGCTTGAAATCATGCATCTGTTTTAATGACTCTAATATTGGATTTAAATGTTTCCATGAATGGTATTTAGCAAAATTGTTTGACGCATTGAAATCCAGGGTTTTTAGTTGAATTTTCGCATGAGACGCAACCAAAAGTGAGTTTTATTTGTTTTCATTAATTTTCCAAATTTGTCTTCTGATTGCATAAAATTTTTTGGACATCAAGATTTTGCTGTTTTGCGTTTTTATTTTTCTGCCTTAGTTTCCAAAAGGTGATTTTAGTTACCTGCCTGATGGGTATTTAGTTACTGAAACCTTTGCTTGATTATATTAATGAAACCCAAGTCAACAAGTTTCGCTAGTGGTAGTTGATAGATTTTTCAAAATCGTTGATAATTTCAGAAGGGGAATGTTTTAAATTAAATCGAGCAAGTTTCTACATTGATGAATGGACGGAGGGACGGACGGACGCTATTGGTTTATTTGGAGAGTTAGATAGTTATTTCTGAGGTATCACAACAACGTAGGAATTTCAGTATGTGCAGTCATTACAACATTGAGTTTATCAAGGCTCAGGATTTGGCCAATTGGGCTGCGGGCTTGGAGCCTCCCCTGAACTCCTACGCTTCCAGGTAAATCAGAATCAACGATTGTAACAATTTCTTCAGTCATTGAAAATTTAT
Source organism: Convolutriloba macropyga (assembly GCF_964194025.1). Taxonomy (NCBI): domain Eukaryota; kingdom Metazoa; phylum Xenacoelomorpha; order Acoela; family Convolutidae; genus Convolutriloba; species Convolutriloba macropyga. The sequence continues at coordinate 15,740,083 of NC_134478.1, read as the reverse complement.
TAGTTCATAGCAATTAACGTCACATAGCAATTGAGCAATTAACAAGATCAAAAATATATTAAATAACTAGACAAACTTTTAAGCAACAAAGCAACTTGTTTTTTCACTTTTTACTTGAGTTTTTCATCATTTCTCTCTATATGTTATTTGCTAGATATATATACCTTGAGTGATAGTGCAAGATCAACGGTTGCTATCGACACGTGTTGTCTACTACGATTTGTAAAATAGGCTCTGATTTAATTTAGTCTAATCACTAAAATGTTTGACTTGTATTCTCTGAGAATTAATGTTGTTTATAGGTTCGTCGAGACCAAATGTGGCTCTCTGGCTACAATGTTGATGGACGATGAGCTAATCGATAGGAGCGTAGTTCCCAAAATTGGTCACCTGATAAACATGCGGGAAAAGTTGGCATTTTTGGTGAGGGTATTATATGACATCAAGGACGAAACTGTGGAGAGCTTGGTGGTAAGTTGCCCTTTTTTAATGACTGGTCTTGAATGAAATTTTAGGACAAGAAAATTGATTGAAATGTAAATATTTGAGGAAGCAAGTGCGGTATGACGCTGTTCCGAATAAATCAACAATAAATTAGTCAGCTAAAGATATGTCATCTAGATGGACTTTATTTTGAAGTTTAATTGTTCTCAAAGGAAGTTTGTAGGAATTATATTAGTCCTAGTGGTCATTTTAAATGCGGTTTTGCGTACTACCGTTTTTCGTCTGATAGTATTTTTTCGTCTGACAATTTGACTTTTCCTTATAAACTGGATAATCACGTAAAGCCCGGAGGGCATTAATCTACTGATCAGTTGTTTTTATAAGTCTCTAAGTATACAATTCACTAATTCTTCACTTTGAATTCACGTGATGGGCGGTTCTTAACCTTAATAGGTTGACAACTACCCCCTAAAGTTGAGAGCACTTCGCCCGAGGTTAGTCGGTTGTTTTGTTTCTTCACTTCCGTGAATTACTCTTCACTTCACTATCTTTTGGTTATCTTCGTTTTGTAGACTTGCTTTAGCGCGAGTGTTCATTTGCTTAGGCCTCGTGGTTATTAAGTTCTGTCGAACAAAGTTTGGAGTTTTTGTCGTAGTTATGTTTTTTTACAACTGGAAGAGAAGTATTGGTATTCTACATTTTTTTAATGCTGAATCAAGTTTGTTCATGATTTGAACTTTAACTTACTTGGTTTTGAACATTGACTAACACGTAAGCCCCACCCTACGTTCACGCTTGACTTCTTGGTTCTTAACTCGATCTAAAATGTTCCCTCTTTTAGAAATTTTATACAGCTGAACTCAGTTTGCAGCAGTTTACTACAAAATCTCGAAATGAAAAGCGGGCCTAATTGGTTTCTTTTTATGGAAGTTTTATTGGCCTATTTGAACATCATAACTTTGTTTCAATCCTCTTTAAAACTGTTGCCTTGTTACTACATTGTTACCGCTACTAACTCCTCTTCAAGCGTGATGAAGCAGGCTACACTAAAATTGGGCTCTAGTCATTCGTTTGAGATTAATTCGGTTGACATCATTCGATGGTTCTTTTTTACAGGGTTTTTGGTTAACGATTTGAGTTTGTGTTGAATGATACGAGATGCTGGTAAAGACCGCCGTTGAAGTGCTTTTGCCGACGTTGGTCGGTTAATTTCTGTTCTTACTGTCGTATAGAGTTGTGTATAGTTGCTTTTTCTAGAATTAGATATTTTACGCACGTCTTTGTTTTTTCATGGCAAAATGGAAAGGATTAAAAAGTAGTGGTCTACAGAAAATGGTTTTGGATCCTAAACCTACGTTCTTCATGCGTTAGGTCGGAATAGAATTATTATCTTGCCTTCGAGGCTCCATATTTATTCTGTTTTTCTGCAGATGAAGTACCAAACAGGCGCCAGATCACTTGAGACCATTATCAGAAGGCGGAGGTATGAGTTCGCGCCACAACAGGTCCACTCGGCCACACGAGCCACAGTGCCCAACAATGTATTAAGTCACGTGTGTGACATCATGGCAACCGGAAGAGACATCTGTTCGTGGCTGATCAAGGCACCCTTCTCAGATGGAACTGGAAGTTACAAAGAGTTAGCCGAGACATTTATGCAGAATAACCGAGAAATGGGTAAGGTCTAGAAGCTCATAATTATCTATCTAGAACTTCTAAATGTGGACACGGATCTGTACCGAAACAATGGATATTGTGTTTTTGCCTTAGTTGTGACTAAGCATTCTCACTTCTCATGAAAAAAGGCCAATGATCTGGAGCTCAAAATTACAAACGTCACAGTTGGGGGGGGGGGCGAAATAGACTATAAGTATTCATCTATCAGTGTATACTGTCACTCTTTTATGCAAAGTAGCATTGATTGGGATTTTCTTTTGTTGAGCTGTGTTTGATTTCGTTATGTGTTCGAGCTGTGTGCTAGGGTACTCTGTGGTGGGTGATAGATGGACTCATGAGTTGGAGGACTTATTAGTGAATCAGTGCAGGAAGATGCAAGAGTTGTGCCATAACTTCATTGAGAACTGCACCGACTCTTCTATCATTACTCCCGCTTTTCTAGAACAGGTATTGGTCTTAAAGCACATCTTGTTGTTCCGAAGCCATTATATGGGGGGAGGAACTATATACTGAAATGGTTTTTTTGTTCAGTCAATTTTCGCCGATCGATATATTCAATATAGTGAGTTATGAGAGGTATCGTTAAAAAGCTTGTCCAGCGTAGATTATAGAATTGTTATCGGAGTCCAAAATTTTGTGAACAGTCGGACATTTTTGTTCACAAGTTTCCTATTTTTTTTCTAAAATGGTGGCCATAGTCCCATTGGTTTCACATTTAAAGATAAAAGGGAATTAGTGAATTGTTTGAACCTAAAATTTTTCCTAAATTTTCAGCTAAGTATTTGAAAAATCAAAAGCTTTTATTCATAATAAAAGCAACTATTGCTTTTTGGCCTTTTTATCCAGTTTGACAGTTAAAGCAGACATAAGAACAGACGCAATCTCTGTTTGCTCAGCAATGGGCTTGTTGTACATCTCGTTCAGAAGAAAGTTTTCTGGAAATAACATTTGTGCGATTTTCCGCCAATTTACCGATATTGACACATGCATAGTTTTTTGATTCATAATGATTTTCTTTTGCCAAAGAACACTACGAAACGTTTTAGGAAAACTGACTTTTTCAACAGCCGCGCACGATACGAAGGCCAATTTTGGTCACATTGTCATCTTTTCAATGGAAAAAGTATTGGAATACGTTTTGTATCTGTCTTTTTTAATTTTTGCAATTTTTCATCCCAATTACATTCAAGTCTTTTTCATTTTAAAAAATGCAAATAAACGCAGGTCCCATTTTCGTTCAAATGAGATTGATGTGAATAAATGTTATGTATTTTTGGTGTGGCGCATGGATTTTCTCCATCCGACAAGTGTTTTCCTAAAGTGGAATTTTGTAGTTAATAAATTTTCGGACTTGTTGCGCGCTCTGTATTTTTTTAAATGTGGTTTTCCTTTTTGTGTCTTGTATCTGTTAGTTACAGAACAGAATGATTTCATATCAAACCTCACAGATAAGGCCTCACATTTTACTCGCAGATGAAGGCCAATGATTGTACTTGATGATCTCAGCGGAAACCATATCTTTTTTGCTTCAACGTCGTTTGCGTGAAATAGTTTGCGAAGTTTTGTCTGAGAGTTCTGTCTGTCGTCGTTGTTAATTTGTAGTCTTTGACTCTCTCTCACTTATGACGTATCCAATTGGCTAACTAAGTAGTAGCAAGTCAATTTTCTATCATTTTTCATTTGAAAACTCAGTTGTTATCTCTTGCGGTTTTACAATATTTATATTAAAAAAAGGTTTTTCGAGATTTGGCACTTTGAGTCTTATTTTTGCCAAGTTTTAGCGTAGTTTTGTCAAGGAGATTTCTCATTCTTTGTCAAGTGAATTTCAGTTGAGTCTTCTTGGTTGTTTTTTTATTTAAATAGTGGTTTTTGGCGTTTACTGCGAGTTTTCATAATTTTTCAATTTTTTTTAAACTTTCCTTTTTTGAGGTTCTCTTTTGTTCGATCGTCACATTAATGAAACTATAATGAGAAGTGGCATCGTTGGCTTCGAAAGAAGGCGAAATTGATTGTTCACAATATTTTAGTGAATAGATTGTGATTTTATGTGTGTCGACCGTTTTATCGCAAAATTGAGTTGACTGTTTGATTCTTGGATGTTTTTTCTTTCTGTAGTCGTTTGCCATTCTGATAATGACAAGTCTCAATGGTTTTGTTTGAAGTTATACGTGTAGTCATGGAATGATTTCAGGTTATGGCTAATGGCTTTAAAAACTTGAATTTAATTGTTTTCAAAAAGTGTGGACGTCTTTTCTAAGTTTGTCCTTTTTGTTTTCTGTCTACTTATTGTTTATTCTCAATTATGACAGGTCAATTTTCTTTTCTCGTGAAATGCAAGTCATTCGGTGTAGTTTTTTTTGTCGGATGCTATTTTGACTTTTTCATTAAGTTTTAAAAAATAGATGGACAGGGAGTTTTGGGCTTGAGTAATGCTTATTTGATTTTGTTGTTTGGCTTGTCTCTTACTCTCCTTAATGTCGGTGATCATTGGCTCTCTACTGTTTTATTGTTTAATTTGTGTAGTGGTTAATAGCCGCCCTCATCTTCTCAGCCGGCTATTATAGCGCTCCTATTTTTTTTTTTAACTTCGTCGAATAAAAAAATGTTTCGCTTTACCTCATTTTGCCGCCTTTTCAACATTTTGCGTGAAATCTTTTTGACTTCTCTTGGCTAGTTTCTCTCTTCTCTCATTCTGCTAAAAGTGATTTTGAACATCAGTTGCTCAGCAAAGCAATTCAAAATGAACAGAGTCAGTATAAAAAATTGAAGTCAGAAATAGAAACGGGATAAACCCATAAAGCCCAATTTTAGATGCCCGCTATTTGAACGTCGTTCCTATAAGTAATAGTTACATCTCTCTAATGCTTATTGTTATTGATAGTAGCCCCTGTAGCCTCTCTCTAAGAAACAGAAGTATGTTCAACTACGAAATGCCATCAAAATAAATCGGACTTAAAAAAATGTTTTTGTACAAAAATCTTTTTTTTTTCAATATCTTCTGTTATTTCAATCCCAATCATGCTTATTGGAATCAACGGCGGCTATTTTCCGGCAATCTGCCGGGTATGTTTTGAGATTAAAGAGGTTTTAAATGTTTACACAATTTTGGTTCGAAAAAAATCGATTTTTTCTCATTCTCTTCCTCATTTGGTGGACAATTAAGTCAAAAACGTGTTTTAGCAGGGTCGGAACATTATGCGCAAACTCACATTTCCGAGCCTCTTGGTTAAATTCATAACGTTGGTTTTCTTCGTCAAAGTATAGGTTACTTGACTCTGAAGTCTCTGTGAAAATGACATTACTCGAAAAACGCGTAGTTACTCGAGATTTAAGCCATAATTCCGAAGTGACTTAATCTTGAAACATGCTCTTAACAAATTTATTATCTGGCACCAAATATAGAAAAATCTAGAATTCAATAATCTAGTCCTGCAGAGGTTTGGCGTTTTAAAATTTGCAATAATTGCAATTAACGTTCCACGAATTGCACATATTTTTCACTGATGCCATTTTAAAGGCATTCAGAGAAAGAGTTCCAAAAATCGATTTAAGACCGGGCGTAGCTTAATATTTTAAAATGATTACAAACATTAAGTGCGTATTTTCGCATGCATTTAATGATAACTTATTTGGTCGTCCTGACGTTTGTTTGGTTTATTTCTGCGATAAATTAAATTTGAAATTTTTCAGGTGACCTTGAAACGTCAAACGCCAGATGAACCCTTAGGTCTACCCTTCAAGTCTAACTTAGAAGGCATTATCTGTGTGACCAATGTTCGTCCAAATTCAGTTGCTGCAAGGACTCAAAAAATCGATGTCTTCGACGATATAGTTCAAATTGACCACACATGTGTACTTAACTGGACAACGAAAAGCTTCACGATCAAAATGAAGTCACGTAATGATATTTGCCTCACTCTGAGAAAAAGACCTCGTCATTTCAGTATGAATTACCAATTTAGAAGAATGAAAGTTATGTGCCCGCCGGATCCGAGCAAAATCATATATCGTCAACCCAAAACGCGCTCAAGAAAGTCAACTATGGAATCTAAACAAAGTTCATCCGGAAATGAAGCTGATCTCAAAACTAATGCCTTAGCAGTAGAAACAACCAGAGCATCGCTCAACCCATTGCTTAGCCCAGATAGCAGAATACCCACTGATAGCTTGTCTTCATCGTACAACAGAGCTTCAGCGACTCGTGCCAGTGGTACTGCTGGTCGCGTGGGTTCTCTTAGACGACGCTCGCTATCAGCAACTTCGCTTATGAATGAACCGAACAAACAGAATGTGAAACCTTTGATAACTGTCGTTAGTCCTGCAAGCGGAACTCCAACTGCCGCGCCCTTCTATCGTGAACAAATGCTGACCAGTGTGAGCTCATGTGACCCCAGTACGTCATCGGGGGCCTTAAGCAGTGACCAAGATTCATCGTCCGTTTTTCAAACGCCGGCAGTTCAAGTAACACACGAAAAGCACGCTGTGATTGATCGCCGAGTTTCTCTTAAAGACCTCGGCGAAACTGAAATAAGCGGAAACCTGTTCAGAAAGAAAGCAGACAATGATTGGAGCTTCTGTTATTGCGTCATCAAGAATGGCTATTTTTATGTATTTTCATCACAGAAAGCTGAGAAGGCGGATGTAGTTGTCCATTTGAAATCCGTTGACGTTGCAAAATCTGATCAAGAAGATAGTTTTAAATTTGTTTTCACCATAAATTTTACATATCAACAGAAAAAGTACGTTTTTGCTGCAGAGAACAGGTTAGAACTTGGTCATTGGGTCAACAATTTGCACACTGCGAAGTTGCTCTTAAACAGTAAAAAGACAAGTGTAGCAGCTAGGAACACATTAGCCGTTGAAAATGAAGTTGATGAAAACTTTGCGTTAGAAAGCACAAGTTTGGACAAATCCTTCCATGCCAGCTCGGACAATTTTTCAGAAACGGACGACGAAGATGAAAAAACAGAAAGATGTGAAACAAAAGTTGCAACAAGTAATGAGTCTCTCGATTTACTGAAGTATTCATTATTGGCTACGTCTGGACATAGTCCCTTTTCTCGAAGTTCGACCATTGAGGAATCGTCGGTACCTGGGTTTCCTGGTGCTCATGGAATTCCATCTGAAAGTTCCTTGCAGCAAATTGATTCCAGTTCTTTTTCAACACCTCTGCGGCTAAGAATCCCGGCTTCTGCTTCAAGCGAGCACGCTCCAAGTTCCAGGAACTCGTTAGGCGAGAAAGAATCCGAAATGTGTGAGTCAACTCAAAGCGTGAAACTGGTACTAATGTCAGAAATTAACGAAGAAGCAGCTGTGAAAGTATGGGAAGAACCAAGAACGGAGCTGGATCAACTTAAAAGTAAGCTAAGAGCTTTAGAACGAAAATTACTCTCGAAAGAATCGGATCTTGCAAAGATCGAGAGTTTGATTGAAGTTGGCGAAAAGGATCCTTCCCAAATGATGTTGTCACCTGTTTATCATGAAGAGACTTCTGCTATTCAGTGGCACGCATCTACTGACGATGAATCAAGCACAATTGATACAGAATTATAGTATAATAGTAAACCATATTAACAAGAAAACTAATTTAAAACTCGAGGCTGTTTGAAGTTAATTGCAAAATGCGTTCGTAATGTCGCATTTCTATCTTTATTGAATTGTCTTTATAGTTACCAAAATGAATTTGAAATCTGGTTTTAAAAAATCGCTTTTGTAGCGTTTCCATTGATGCGTAATATTTGAAGAATGATTCCTGGTCCGTTGAAGGTGTTTGAAATTAATTTAAGACTTCCAAGAAATCTTTGAAAATGCACTCAATATTGCCGAGGTTTGAGTCATAGCAGGAATCGGAAAATCTAGTGAACACTTGCAAAAATTTTGAAAATCTTGAATGCGTTAGAGTTTGATTGATTACCTTTAGAGATTGATATATCATAAATCTTTACTGATATATCATAATCTAGTTGATTTCCTTCGTAATTAGTCAAGCGTTAATGAGTCCCTATGGATTTCAAGTTTATTTTTCAGAATGGTTCACGGAATGATTTTTTAACCTAATTTTTGTGCGAATTAATTTTTTCACGTAAACGGCCGAAATTACTCCAAATGGCACTTGATTACTTTTATTGCGGATCCTAATGTGTTCTGTGGAATCCTAATGTGTAAGTGAACGCTAACAGAGAGCATTATCTGATAGTACCCCTGTGATTCTGGATTTTTTCATCGTCTTGAATCTGATCAGATAATTACTAAGAATTTTTTATTGTTTTAAATCTGATAGATAGTTACCAACAGTTTTATTGTGTTAAATCTTATTAGATTGTACACGAGAAAGTTTTGATGATCAGAATTTCTACAAAATAAAACCTGACCAGATATCTCAGCAGTTAAACTTTCTTCAAAATAGAGTTATTTTTTAAGATATGTGAAAATAAAATAATGGCGCAAGTTATTGTCTGAGACCTGAAAGGAAGGATTATTTTCGTGTATAATTTGGTAAAATTTTGTTGGGTAGGAATTGATCACACTACATAATTAATAGACGCGAAGCGATAGCTAGGGGCGCTCGGGAATAAATTTGGGTGATGTAATTTTTTTTCTGTTCGCACTTACTTTTTTACTTATCTTTGTACTTTTTTTATTAAAAACTTTTTGATCGTACACAATTTTTCTATAAAAAAAACAACGATTTGAACTTTTTCCTTGCATTATCGCATTTTACGTAGGTACGTTGTTTGAAGCGCTCAATCTTTTTCTGACTTAAGCTCTATTTTTCGTCGTTAGATAAAGGGAATTTTTGAGATTTACCTGTGTTTATTAATTGCTCCGAACAAAATTTGAAGCAAATATATGTGTCTTCTTAGTCTTTTTATGCGTTTTTATGCCAAAATTTTCGTTTTTGATTGGTTTATCGTTTTTTAAAAGTTTGACCCTTTCCCACTTCAAATCGCCCTCGTCCGCTTCACCTCCACGTTTTTCCACACGTAAACCAGCGTGCTCGCCCTCGTCCCCTCCCATGCTCACCCTCGCCGCCCTATTGAGCTGTCGCGAGCCTCCCTAAGCCACAGCTAGCTAATAACCAAGACATCTGCTCGCCAGTTGTTTGAGAGGAATTCGCCCGACGTTTGTTGTTTTTTGTCTCATCACGCAATATTTTTAATGACAGGTCTCATCTGTTGTTAGTGAGGAACAAGTAAGTCTATTAAATTGGTCGAATTCATAGCTGATGGACAACAAACATAACTTGGACAGTTTTAGTGTTCAAAGTTCAAAACCTTTGAGTTTTGCCCGTTTTTGTTTTTCATTTCGATGTTGTAACAATTGCTATCGTTAAATGATGTCATTTTGGTTTTCTAACGAGGCAATGGTAAGTTGCTTAAGTATCTCAGTTCATAGGTATTAGTTTTTTTTTACTTTTATTCTTTCTCCGAGATTGTGTATTGTCATTAAACTCCTTAATTGTTCTCAAAGGAAGTTTGTAGCAATTATATTAGTCCTGTCGGTCTTTTTTATGCAATTTTTCGCTTGACCAATTTTTCTTCTGACGCTTTTGACTTTTCGTCCTCAAAAACGGAATAAACAGGTAACGCCCAGCGGGCATTAAGTGTTCTTAGAGCCTTTCAGCTCTGTTTCAGCTCAAACTGTTTTGGAGACTTATGCTTATGGTGTGAAGGGCGGTTCTTAGAGGTTGAAGACACGTCCACTGTTGACCCCTCCTATTTCCCCCCACCGCGCTAATGCCCCCCCCCCCCCCCACCCGTGGCTACTGACGAACAAACGATCGCTAAAAACACGCACTTTTACACTAATTTTCACATTTTTTTCAAGCTTTATAAAAATTTTTGTCATTTTTTGATCTCTTTCAGCCCTAGGTGTCCAGGAACCTCCTCTAGGATTTTATAATAGGTTACAGCCTAGTTTTAGTTGTAGTGGACTGATTTCAACTTAACATCACGAATTTTTTGTATTTTTTGCCAAAACGTGCATTTTTTTTTCAATTTTGCATTTTTTTTTCGTTTTTAAAGTCTTTTCAGAGCTGGGGCCAAAAAAAGTCCTTAGGGGTTCGTAATTAAGTTACTGAAAAAATTTTATTTGCCATTGAATATCTTTCAGTTTTTTAATTTGAAAAGTTTTAGCGATTTTTTTTATAAAACTTACGTTTATTCAAGTTTTTTGAAAGTTTTGGTCGATTATGGGGTTTTCCAGGCTCAAGAACCAAGGAAACTCCTCTGGGATTCTGCTCCATCTTATAGAATACTGCATAGCTTCTAGATGCAATGGAATAATTTTCAAGATTTTAATATCAGCATTTTTAAAATTTTTTTTGAATCTCTTCAAATTTTTTTTTGTCGGCTCCGGGGTCCTCCTCCAAGGTTTGATAATAAGCTGTTGAATAGTTTCTAGAATTAATGAAATGGTTATCAATGTTTTAATGACTCAAGCTTTAGCAATTTTTTGATAAAAATTTAAATTTTTTTCATTTTTTTGGAAAATTATCATGTTCCATGTTTTTGGATCTCTTATGAGGCAGTGAAGCTATTTAAAACTTGAAATAGGGATATTGGGTAGTCTTTTGAGACAATGAAATGGTTTTGAAGATTTTAATATCTTGAATTTTTGCAAAATTTTGTTAAAACTTGCTATTGTTATCAAAATTTTTGAATATTCTGTCCTTTTCTGAGTTTAACGAACATTAATGGCCAACGGGGCTGTTCAAAGCTTGCAGATTAGTTATTTGACATAACTCCAGAAAGAAAGAATAGTTTTCAACTTTTCCACTGCGAAATCTGGAAGCTTTTCTGCTAAATTTTGCAATGTTCAAATTTTGAAATATCAATTTTTTGATTTTTTTTTTACTAACAAGGCTAGAAAACAAAGTTGTAGAGTGGAATCAAACAAATATTAGCCTCGCTAAACTGTGACTGGCTTTTGACGAAGCCAACTGCTCGCAAGTCGTTTGAGAGCAATTTGTGCGACGTTAGTCGGTTATGTTCATTTTTTGAAAGTTACGCATATTGTCTCTATTTCTCTCTCTCAGCGCTTGGTACTGTGGTTTGGATGAATCTATATTTTATGTCATAGCCATTGGTGTTTACGACTTTGATGCCATTTCATGTAATTATTAGTGAACTCAATTATTGTTCCGACCCCTCTTGAGGAGGGAGGAACTATATACTCAACTGGTTTTTTTTGTTCAGTCAATTTTGGCCGATCGATATATTCATCGTAGAGAGTTGACTGGTATCATTAGAAAGCTTGTCCAGCGTAGAATATGGAATTAAAAAGATTTTTTTGATTTTCCTTTTTGAAAGGGAGATATCGAGGTTTAAATCTTCGAGAAAATAGAGTGAATTCCGTTGATTTCATTCACCTTTTTTCGGAATTTTTACAAAAATTTCGCCAATTTTGATAAAATTTAATAAATTTTTTCATGAAAATGTTGTTGATTTTACGTTTAAAAACAAAATACATTGTCGGCCATTTTCATTGAATTTTTATTTGTCATAAATTCCGGCTAAAATTCAGACTTCTTCATCAAAAACAGCACGAAATAAGTTTCTTTAGTCCACTCTGATTAAATTTGCAGGAAGTGCACACCCAACCACCACTAAAACAATCTTTGTAGACTGAAAAGGGGGCTAATTCCGCTTCCGCATCCGTTGAGAGTGCTCTGTAAATAAAACTTTGCCGTTTTTTGCTAACTTTATTCGTTGATTATCAAAAACGAAGAATTTACTTTTGATTTTTTAACAAACAAAATACCTATATCAATGACATTCCAAAATTTAAATATTCCTAATGGACAATCAACATTAGCAGGACTAGTTCTGTACCAATCTTGGGCCGTTACAATCCAAAAAAATAATTCGGATCGTCATCAGTCGGTTTTTTAAAAAAAAATCGATCTTTTTTATATTAATTAAATAACAGAACATTTCAAATAAAAGGTCACTAGTGAGAGGTCCTATTGGCTTCCTAATTAGCTGAAAATTAGTTTATCTAGTTGATTGCTCGAAAACTTATGGTCGTTTTGACTTTGATTTTTAAATAAAAAATTGCTGATTGAACTTTGCCTCCATTTTTCTCTTACTTTGGTCAAATTGTAGCTTAGTGTCAGCAATCAAAGAGTGCTCCTTCTTTCTGCTGAATTCAAATTTAGTCTTTATTGCGGTTTTATGCCTTAAGTTATCGTTTTCTGGTTTTGATACTACTGGATTTCACAAATTTTTCTTAATTTTTACGTATTTGCCCATTTTTCATGTTTTCTAATTTTGTCAAATTATCACGTTATTGTCTGTTCATATATCACATTTTTCGCGTTCAAAATAACGCACAATTGATAATGTTTAAATCCTTAAGGATATAGATTGTGGTTCTTTACCGCGTCGATAATACTTCCTTGAAGAATTTAATTGAATTTTTTATTTTTGTCTAACTGTCGTTTTTACTTTGTCTTTTTAGTCGTTCTTAATTTCCTGTACAATGACGCGGTTTGATTGGATTTTCCTGGAAGAGTAGATGAGCCGATGTTCTGATATTAGAAGATAGATAATGGTGTTCATGACTTTGAAAACAATTGTTTTCCAAAATAAAAAAAAAACATTTCAACTTCGCAATTTTTTTCCTTTTATTGTCTGTTTGTTAACTGGTCTCGTTAATTAAAGGTTAAAAATGACATTATGTTTGTCAGGGGAAGTTGTCAAAAGAGATTGTTGTCACAAAAAAATCTAACTTTTTTAAAGAATTCGTTATGAATTTACTGGCTTCGACACGGGTTTTTCACAAAAAAAATTAAATTAATTTTTGATTTATGTCATATTTGACGTTCTTTTTGTAGACGTAAGACATGTTCTGGATAATTGGAGGTCTCGAGGGCTTCCTTTGGAAGAATTAACGTACCTATTCAATTTTTTCATTCTGTAATTAATGGCTTTCATGTCTTTGGAAATAAATTTTTTTCGACAAAAACAAGTTTTACATAATCTTGCTTTTGTTCTTTTTGGTCTAATTGTTACCTAGTTTCATTAATGAGAGGTCGCATAATACTTTCAAGGGAAGGTGTCAAAAGGGATTGGTGTCACAAAATCTAATATTTAAAGAGAATTCGTTATGACTTTATTGGCTTCCACACGGGTTTTTCACAAAAAAAAGTAAATGAATTTTTGATTTTTGTCATATTTGACGTTCTTTTTGTAGACGTAAGACATATTCTGGATAATTTCAGGTCTCAAGGGCTTTGTTTGGAAGAATGGACGATCCTGTTCAACTTTTTCATTTTGTAATTAATGGCTTTCATGACTTTGGAAATAAATTTTTTTCGAAAAAGAACTTACAATTTTGCATTTTTTTCTTTTGTCTAATTGTTGCTTATTTTCATTAACGAGCGGCCAGATAATACATTATTGGTGTTCGACTAATGTGCAATCGAACATATTTTGGGGCCAAAGTATGTCTTTACGGCTTCCAAAGAATTTTCTGGCAAGTTTTAATTGATTTTTAGTTTGTTGTCTATTTGTTGTTCTTTTTGTAACTGCATAAAAAATTGAATACCAAGAGTTTTTAATTCCCTTCTATAGAAGCATTGGTAATTGTAAACCTATGGGATATTTTAGTTGATTCCAAATGGTTTTCATTACTTTGAAATTAATTGTTTTTTTTTTAAATTCAGCGAATTTTCTAACTTTAAAGTTTCTGTTCTTTTTGTCTAATTGTTACCAAGCTTTATTATGAACTGGTGAATAACAATTTTTTTCTGGTGAAGTTCAAGTTATTTTGTTTATTTTCAGTTTTATCTGACGCTATTTTGACTTTGTTAAGTTTTGTTTTTTCAAACGGACAAATTTTTTGTTGTAATTAATGTTTGTTGTTGTTGTTTGATTTTGCCGTTCGTCTTCGCTCGCTTTCTTAATATCGGCATATCTCATCAATCTAATGCATCATTTTTTACTCCACTGAGTTATTTGCTTTGGAGGCTATCTTTTCATTCATACACAAGTTTTTTTTTTGAAAAATACTTGAATTTCTATCTGTTCCTCATTTGCTAGACAATTATGCCAAAATTGTGGATGAGCGGGGTCGGAACCTTATGTGCGATCGCACATTGCCGAGCCGCCTTGTTAGCCTCAATAATCAAAGGTCTCCTCGAACTTCCGGTGCGGCGTAATTTACTCGTTCAATCCTATTCTGTTTTTAGCTTGTTTATTTTTGCAGTTTTCAACTAAAGGAATTGAAGAAAGATGTTTTATGATCTCTAATGTAATGTGGTATCGTGTATATAGGGGTCTTGCTTTTTTTTGGAACATTTACCATCTTTGACCCCGCTAATTTTCAAATGAAGTCCGATTTTTGCCAATTTTTTTGCTGTTTTTGCCAATTCATTTTCATTGATATCCACATTGATGAGTTGGTGTATTACTTCTTATGTTTTAATTGATAGAAGTCTGAGAAATCGAAATTTGATAGAGGTCAACTGAGAAATTAAATTTGATAATAAAGATAATTTGAAGCCGGGATGTATTATGAATGGCAATGTTTCTTCTTGGTCAATTTAAGACAATTTAAATTGGAAATTCTTCTTGAGACAATTTAAATTGGAGACCTTAGTTTCTTTTGCTTGCTCATTGTTATCAGTTATTATTATTATTATTTCGGAACAGATATTTAATCGCGCTTGTGAATTCCTAAAAATATCACGTTTTTATTAGCTTTAAAAACTTAACTCATGAAATAAACAAGTGATCTTAAATGCGCTGTTATTTTTCAATCTGCTTGGTTTTCATAGTTTTGCTCGTTTTGTGGTCTTTTTGGTGCGTGTTCTGACTGTATGTGATCTTTAAGGTTTTTAACTTTGCGTGCTCTTATTTCAGCGCTACCAAAATTTGAGACAATATTGCGAATGATGTTTAAATTCTACAAGTTTTGATTGCTCAAAAGTTTTTTTCTGATGTTTCTCATTTATATGCTACTTCTTCGATTTTAATATGTTTGTAAAAAGATATCAGCTTTTGTTTAAGAACAATTTGGTAACAAAATTATTTCTAATTTGAGTCGGGTGATCGCTCTTATTTTTACTGTAACACCTCTCGTCTACCCTAGATCTCTTATTTATTAATTTGGTATTTTAACTGCACAGATACTTCTCAAAATACAAATAGCAGAGAATCTTAAGCTCAATGCATTTTGCTGTTAATATAAAAACTTTCTACTTGAATTCTAATTCGTTTATTATTGCAGATTGCGGATGGCACGAAAGTATCCACGGAAAAACCGGAAGAAGTTAAAATGGTTCGATCCCTTCAATCGAAACAAGCCTTTGGAAGTGTTTGCAGATTCAGATGACGAATCGCCGTCCAAATTAGCCGGAGTTGCCAAGCGGAAACAGAACAAAAAGCCATCCAAAGCATCAATGGAGCAAGAAGTTCCTCGTAATTTCAAACAGTTCATGAAGGGAATCAAAGATTTCGAAGCTGAGGAAAATAGAAAGAAAGAAATAAGTACTTTATTATTTACTCCATCTGCAAAGAAAAAGGCGATGAACTCTACCATGAACAAGGATGATAAGAGCGTGAACGAGAAACAAGGTAAAGTGAAAAAGATTTCGTCTCTAGAACAGTGGCGGCGTGACACCAGACGGGAGAAGAAGGAAGATAAAGAACTGGACCAGGAAGAGAAGGAATATTTTCAGGATAGAGTTCAACTCCATGAACGGGTTGATGTCCCGCCACTTGACCTGAAACCCCCGGTTGCCACTTTAAGAAATGTCCAAAAACAAGGTTTTGGAGTCAACTCTAATTTGCTAACAACGCCGAAGTCGAAATCTGTTTCAACACCCAATTCCAAATTAAAAACTTTAACATTATCGGCCAAAAAAGTGATCAGTTCAGTTAAAAATGACGCTAGTTTTAAACGGAAGAGGTTGATAAATTTGACGGAAGTTAAGCCGAGAGGAATGTCCAATGATTTGACAGCAGAGCGTGAGCGAGTTGTCCAGGCATATCGTGAATTGAAGTTCAAAAAGAATAAAAACTCTATTGGTCAGTTTAATACTCAAGTTTTGACTCCGGTTGAAATTTAAAGTTGTTCGCTTTTTGAACCCGAGCTCAGCTTTAGGCTGTATCTTTTACAGTGGGATTAGAATTCTTGAATTCTTTCATGGGCAGTTTTTAAGCTCTTAATAAATAAATTGTTTTTGTCTGTGCTAATTTTAATTTCATGAAACACTTTTGAAAAATCACAGGAAACGTTTTATATGCCAGTTAAGCATTAACGTCTTTGGTGAGTGTTTGTAGTGATGTTCAAACGAACGATAGATTTGATTTTATTTTCAGATAATTTTCAAAATGTCCGAGGATAAAACCAATTCTGTGTCAACAAAGGAAGTATCAGAACAGTCAGAGAATTTGTTTAGTTCTGAGTCGTCTAAATCGGCTGCAGGAAGTTCAAATACGAGTCCAACTTCCGGAGGAACACACATTCAAATTCTGCTGAAAACCCTGACCCATGGTGATAGAAAAATTACCTGTTCATCTGAAATATGTGTTAAAGATCTGAAGTGCCAAATAAGCAGAGAATTCCCATCACAGCCAAAAGTGGATGACCAGAAATTGATTCACGCTGGCATTTTGCTGAAAGATGACGTGAAACTGAGTACAGCGTTTAAAATGCAGATTCAGTTTGCAGCATCGAAGGAAACTTGTTCAGAGTTTATTGTGCATTTGGTTTGCACAGCAAAGGGGAGCCCCATTTTCAAACGCCATGAAGCAAATATGTCGTCTACATCAAACAACGCCTCAGAGCCTCAATTTTCTGGGACAAATTTGACACCAGGTGCGACAAACGTGGCTTCAAATTCCCAAAGTTCATCAGGCTCAGGTAATCGCAGTGCAAATGCACCTCTCAATTTTGATAATACAGCTTTACAGAGTGACTATGTTGTAAATTATATCAATTCGAATATTACGAAAGAGCAGTACGCAGAGATGGTAGCAGACATGCATGAGCAACACAAGACCTACTATGAATCGGTAAAAGATGAAGTCATAAAAAATTTCAAAAAGCAAAAGTTCGAGCCTTCAAGTTATTCGGATTTGAACAGTACAATCAACTTGTTACTGGGTAAAAAGCCTTTAAACACATCAAGTTGGGCGTCCGGTGGCAGTGCAGTCGTCGCGGAACCATCGGCTGATTCGGGAAGAGCCGATGACGTTAATGCGGACGGTGACAATGAAAGAAACGTCCGACAGGACAATGATGAAGCTCGAGCAATTCTGGAGCAAAGGCAGCGTGAAAATGCAGCGGTAATAAATGCTGCAGGAGGGTTCGGTGGAGGTGCCGGGGCTGTCCAGAACGAGGAAAATGGCGAAGAAAACGATTGGCTTTCATGGTTTTATCGAGAATCAAGGCTTGTGATATTGCTCATTATTCTGTATTCGTACTCATCGCTGAACAGAGTCTTGACTGTTGGTGTCATTACAGCCTTGATGTACTTTTTTCAACGAAGGTGGTTGCCTTTGTTTGGAAGAGAGCTCATGCGAAGAAATGACGACAACAATAACATAAACAACGATAACGAAAACAATCAACAAAACGCTCCTCAAAATAATGAAAATGAGGACCATAACGAAAATGATGGCGATCCGTATGACGAGTTTGACGGCGAAAATGCGGTCCGAAATCGAAGGAATCCAGAATCTTCTGAAGCAAGTAACACGACTGGAGCGGAGACGCCAGTGCGTGTGCAGAATAATCAACCCGAAGCCCCCACGCGATTGGCAAGAGTCTATTCTGCAATGGAGACATTAGTCGTTGCTGTGACTACATTTTTCGTATCATTGTTTCCAATTGAGTTAAGACAACAAAACGTTTAGAATGCTATATTTGGGAATGACACATTATTTTTTTGAATAGATAGCTTGAAATCTATTAATCTCCTGTTTATTCGAAAGTGTGCTCTGAAACTCTACGTATAGGGGAGATAGAAATTATATTAAATGTTCTCTAAAACTGTGTTTTTGTTAGTTATTTGAGTTAGGGGAATTCATTTTTTGCTTTTGTTTTTCTCATTATTAATTGTATTTTGTAAATGTTGAGTTATTGATTCGTATATAGTTGCGTCAAAAGGGCTTGGCAATGTTGACATCAAATTTCAAACCCTTTCGAAATAAATTCTAACTTTGAAAAAGTGGCCTGTGATTTGCTCATTCAATGCATCAAATGCAATACAATTACTTATTTCCATATTCATTCCAACGTAGTTTGAAACGTTATTTGTCTAATGTCGAATGGACTGTAATTACAAAAAATGGGAGATCTTTATGCTAGCCCCTTTGTTGTTCAGACACTTGACTTTTTTGAATGTTTAACAGATCATTACGTTACCTTCCTACAACTGTCAGTTTTGGAAATAAAATACATCAGAATTTCGAATAAGCAACAAAAAAGTGTTTGCATGATTTTTATGCTAATGCGGATCAAGTTTTTGTAAAATAAGTTCTTATTTTTGATATTTCAGGTGAATAGCAACTGCTTTGAGGGTATCTCAGAAGAACCTTGATGTTTTCTTTCTAACAATGTCGCTATAAAGTATTCAAAAACATTTTTAAAAATGCATTTTTTTAAACACTACATTTTTAGCCCGCTTTTAGCTTGTTTGATCAATTTTTCAAGTCAATTTACCCATTTTTCTTTTCCTAATTTTGTATAGCCACCGTCAGCGTCTCACAGTTATTATTCAGGCGCTCTCCTTTTTTTTAAAATTTAAATCGTTTGAATTGTATTGAAGAGCTGTCTGTTCACACATTTTCATAACCTTTGAATTCAAATTTAACTGATGATTTTGGCCACGTCGAAACAGAAAGAAGAGCGAAGAAGCAAGTGGTTTTGAGCGTGAATTTTTTTGCTCTATTTTTAAAGTAGAGTGAAAAATGAGGTTTTAACAAAAATTCGCTTCGTCGCTAGTGGTTTTTTTGTTCACATGCATTTCACTTTGGTTGTGTTGGTTTCTCTCTGATTTTCCCAATCCCTTCATAGTCCATTCTAGGTTTTATTTTGGTTTTTTAGTCAATAAAAGTTATTTGAATTGTTTCAGAAATTGTCTTGCTATGTTTTCAATCCGCTTACCTTTTGATCACATTTTTGGTTTTTTTGATAAGACACGATTTTCACGTCTGACTAGCGACTTACTTCACTCTCTATTTCAATTGAGTAGATTTTAAATTCTTTCACTCATTGAATTACGCAATGTAGTGCATACGATCAATATCAAAAGAGCAAAATCAAATGAAACTGGATAAACCGACGAAGATCGTTCATTAAGTCATAGTACTTTTTATATTTTAGTTTTTTGAGAAACAGTCGACAATAATTTTTTGGGATATGTGATAATAATTGTTTATAAGTTTCCTCCGAGAAATATCAAAAATGATAAGTCGAATCGAACAAAAAAAAACTAAGAAAAGTAATGTGTTTTATGAACAGTTTAGTTCAGAGGCGATTTTGAAAGGATATAGACCAATTGGTATTGGCTCTGCACCGCCTACTTTTCGCAACCCTGAGAAAAAGCATATTCAAAAAGTTAAAATTATTTTAAGTTTGATTTTTAAAATTTCACATTGACTTTGGGCGTTGTTTCTTTTTCAATCAGTGTTTAAAACGAACAATTTGAGTTTAACGAGCACTCTCATCTACTCTTTTTGCTATTATTAAGCTTTTAATTATACATTTCAGATAGTATATATCTTAATGTATCTTTTCTTAACGAAGTTTTACGCAATTATTGTAAACGTATCTTTTTATGCAAAATTTTTACTTGACCTTTTTTTTGGAGCCTTCTTTTGATTTTGTTTCTCGAGTGACTTTTTTACGCTCGTTTGTTGATTTTTTGAGTGATATGATTTGAGTTTCTCTGACCTATGACACCTAAGTTGTTTGCCTTGCCTATCGTTCGACAGCAATTCGTCTGCCGTTATTCGATTAATATATTGAAGATGTGCTGACATATTTCGATTTTTTGGAATTCTATTTGAGTTCAAATTTGTTTTGCGATTTTACTAGCATCGGAGCAGTACAAGTGTGAAAAAATGATTAGCTTGAGAACGTGAAATGTTACATTGAAATTGTGACAAAAACAGAGTTTCGCGAGTTTTTATTCATTGCTGTATTTTTTGCGGATGTTTTTTCATTCCTTTTGTCGGCTCCATCACGAATGCTACTGAAATTTAGAAGGATTTTGAAATCGATCGGAATCTAGTTGCAATTGAGCTACTCACTTAATAATAATTGAGACTAATAATTTTTTGCCTTTGATGCAATTTCTTCTGTTAGTGAGAACTTGTTATCTCCATCTCTAATCTCGAGCTTTTTGGTGATTTTTGCAATAATCAACAGTGGTTGACTTTATCAGCTTAATTTTCAGCTTTTTATAGATTTCATTGTCGAGTCTCTCAATTACTTATTTTTTCTTTAATTTCTCTCAATTTTGTCCAGATCTTAATTTTCTGTTCTAGTGTCCAGATATGCTGTTCCTTTGTCAAATTGTTTGAGAGTTCTTTTTGTTTTTTATAATGACACATTACTTTATTTCAGAGGTCAATTCTGCGGCTTCGACTTCTTTTGTTCAGAAAATTTTATATTAAAAAACATGAGTTTTCGTCGTCTGCCTCAGTTGTTTTTGTGTTTTGTCTCAAAGCCCGTTTTTATCGGGCATTCTGAATGAAAATATATCGTATTCTGTTTCCTTTTTGTTGATAATAGACGGTTTTAACTATTTTGACAGTCCTTTGCTCAGAATAGTTTGCGATTTCTTCGAGCTCCAGTCATAGTTGTTGGAAATTTCCTCAAATCATAATTAATCTATTATACGTGGTTGATCACTTATATTACAAGGTACCTTTAGGACGTCATTCTTCGGTTTCGATGATTTTCGAAGTGAATTTTGAATTTTGGCCAGGCTGGAATTGAAGTCGAGTGCAAATGGGGGTGATTTTTTGTTGTGCAATCTTGTTTGCTGTAATTTTAAGACACAGAGTTTTAAAAAAGTGTTTGAATAAAAATTTGCTTTTTCGATAGTGGTATTTTGTGCACAGCACAAAATACCACTTTTGTGTTTACTGTTTTTATCGTCGTTCTTTTAGTAAAAAGGTTTTTAAAGTCCATACCTACCAGTTCGAACAGTTTTTGTTATGACCTCGTGTAATAAAAGAGAGGTATATGCTAGCCCGGATTTTTCTGTTGTTCTGTCATTTTTGACCCCCCCCCCCCCATATTGATTAGAGGAGGACATTAGTGTTGTCATTCAAAATTCCTTGTAGCATGGAATATTTCTCCATGTTTTTCCATAAATAGGTTTTTTTCAATTTTGTTTTTGCTGAGAAGGTATGATTTTTTGAAAATAAATGGTTTTACCCTAAAAAACTATCGAGATATTTCGTCAAATTAAAAATTTCTGACTTCAATCGAAAAGATTAAAATTCTCAGTTTTTATTCTAGTATTTGCGTTACTTTAAATTTTATTAGCACTTTCTGTGGAACTATATGCTCAAGTTTGTTTTGTTCAGTCAATCTTGGCCGATCGGTATATTTGACCTTGAAAGATGTGAGTGGAATTTCTCAGAAAGCCGGCCGAGCGGGAAAATTGCAATCGAATCATTTCTTGTTTTTCTAGTAATTTTCGATATTTGACAATTTGTTAATTTTTGGCTGATTTTCACTATTTTTGTTCATTGTTTCCGTACTTTTTCCAAAATTAGTTGAATTTAGTTAAAATTTTAAAAAATCATTAGCAAAATGGTATTGGTTTAACGTTAATAGTTAAATGATGATTGTTGAATTGTGTCGCTCAACTTCTTGAGCAGTCTTCGGAAATATCGCTCTTAATGACTAACTGACGCAAAATCAGCCTGTTTTTGCCCATTGTGCAATTTTTTTCCAAAGCACTGATCATAAAGATCGCCGGCGCGTCCTGCGTAGATTGAAAAGAGTTTTTTCTTTCTTTCACTTTCCAGTACTTGCACTTTCCAGTGGAGCAATGTGGGACCCCCATATTGATTAGAAGAGGGCATTAGTGATGTCATTCAAATTTCCTTGTAGCATGGAAGATTTCTCCATATGTTTTTCCATAAATAGGTTTTTTTTAAATTTTGTTTTTGCTGAGAAGGTATGATTTTTTGAAAAAAAAATGGTTTTACCCTAAAAAAGTATCGAGATATATCGTCAAATTGAAAATTTCTGACTTCAATCGAAAAGATTAAAATTTTCAGTTTTTATACTAGTATTTGCGTTACTTTAAATTTTATTAGCACTTTCTGTGGAACTATATGCTCAAGTTTGTTTTGTTCAGTCAATCTTGGCCGATCGATATATTTGACCTTGAAAGATGTGAGTGGAATTTATCAGAAAGCCGGCCGAGCGGGAAAATTGCAATCGAATCATTTCTTGTCTTTCTAGTAGTTTTCGATATTTAACAATTTGTTAACTTTTGGCTGATTTTCAGTTTTTTTTGTTCATTGTTTCCGTACTTTTTCCAAAATTAGTTAAATTTAGTTAAAATTTTAAAAAATCAGTAGCAAAATGGTATTGGTTTAACGTTAATAGGTGAATGATGATTGTTGAATTGTGTCGCTCAACTTCTTGAGCAGTCTTCGGAAATTTCGCTCTTAATGACTAACTGACGCAAAATCAGCCTGTTTTTGCCCATTGTGCAATTTTTTTCCAAAGCACTGATCATAAAGATCGCCAGCGCGTCCTGCGTAGATTGAAAAGAGTTTTTTTTCTTTCTTTCTATGTACTTGCACTTTCCAGTGGAGCAATGTGGGATGAAGTTCGGCCGGTTTGTTTAAATTAAATTAATTTTTAATTTGCACTGATTCTAAGCCATTTTTTGCCACTCCGAACTTCTCAATGCTTTTGGTATTTTAGTGTTTTTGGTATTTATTTCCAGCTTAACAGGTTTGATATAATTTCAGTTGATGTCTGGTGGTTTTGTGGCCATTGGAGTTGGCCTCCTAGCAGTGTTGCTGGTCGGCTACTTTGGCCAGAGACACCTCCCACCACCAAAGCCCACCTTCATTGGTCTGGACTTAGGCACCACCTTCTCATGCGTGGGTGCTTATCATCCTGTCTCGGGAAACGTCACCATCTTCTTAACAGACCAGGTATGAAATATGATGAATATTGTTGTTCATGGTGCTTCTTTGCGGACAAGATGTTGATATCAGCTCTGGGCATTATTCTTTTAAAAAATGGAAATTTAATGATTTTGATAAATACTGCAGCTGTAAAGTGTTATGAAATAAAGAGTGGTGGTATGTAGTCCAGTGGCTGCTAGTTTGCTTTTAGAAACAACAGTCTTGACCTTTTATCAAGGTTGTCAAAGCTTTTTCTTTTGAGCAATTGGAAACAGTTTATGCAATTAAACTTAACTTTTTAAAGGAGGTACAATTTTCTAACTACAAATTTTGCAGAGACCACTACTCGCAGGTTTGATGTAATTTGAATAAACAAGGCTCGAATGATTCTGTGTGTGTGGCACAAAATGTTCCTCACATCCGCATTTGGAAGCGTATAGTGCATTAATCACGATCTCTGACACAGCATTGGAGAAACGTCCGAGCACTTATTGATTTATAGCATTTTACTGTCAAAATGGCGACTGCTTTTTAGCTTGATTTCGAACAAAAAGCAACAGTGAAGCATTATCTGAAAAAAGCCGCAGTGAAACAATGTTTTCACATGAACCAAAATGCCTTAGTAACCTAAAATTACGAAGCAATATTTTATTCGCACTTAATTTCTTCGAAAATTGTGAAAAGAAGGCTGTTGCTATGATACATCAGCATAAAAAATGATTTAGCTTAGTCAGTTAATCCGGTCTCTTTTTAAAAAATTTTTGGCATAATTTGAGAACTCATTACAACTTAATGTCAATTCCGAATTTCTAGTTCCCAATTCGGAATTATCTGTATTTAATACTGCGTGCTTTTCCAGGAAGTTAACTGTGGTCAATAACCAAAAAAATATAGTTGTAAAAATGTCAATAATGTTATACAGATACAAAATTTTTATGGTTTTTTTCTGGTTAATTGACAAGCAATGAAAACCTGATGAAATAGCATATGCAACTTCTGAAGTTTGGAAAAAATACGATAAGTTTCTGAGGAATCAAAAAGCCTTAGTAATCTTGCATTACGAAGGCATTCTTCATTTGCGCCCAGTGTGTCAAAATTTAGATACCGACAAAAATCAGCTCAGTCCCAGTTTTTAGCTAATGATGGCTTTGTTTAGCTTCATCACTTCTGGTTTTTGTTTGACCTTTAGCAGATATGATAGCCATAACCATTTTAAGGCCATTTCTATCGCCTCAATTCAATAAAGTTTTGTGTTTGATACTGCACGCACTTTCACAGGAACATCACTGTTTACAAGCACGAGCAAATATGGCTGTAGAAATTTGAATACTTTTAATTCATACTATACGATAACAAAAGATTTGCATGCTTGATCCTGATACTCGAAAGCCAACCAAATACATGAAACGGAAACCGCAGAAGCAAAGTTTTCAATTCGTCTAGAATTTAGTACACTGTTGAAGATTGTATTTTGTGTTGTTTTGACTAACTAGTTCGGGTGAAGCTAAAATGTACATCAAGAACAAAAATTTTTCAATATTTTTGAAATTGCGGCTCAGCAATTTTTATATAAATGCATTTTAAATAGATTGATTGAGTAAAACTAGCGTTCTGACATCTAAATACATTTACGCAAAATGTTGCAAAAGCAGATGGAGTAGGTATAGCAAAATGATTTTTATAACAAATGAATTTTTTTTGACAAAAACACCATGAAATATAAATTTCACTACACTAACTGATCATAAGAAATTAACCTGAATAATTGAGATAAAAAACAAAAAAGATGTTATGAAACTTCATATTACAGAGCACCATGTACGTCAGTTTCCTTAAGATTTTACTTGCTGTGAAATTAT
This sequence comes from Convolutriloba macropyga, assembly GCF_964194025.1. Lineage (NCBI taxonomy): Eukaryota > Metazoa > Xenacoelomorpha > Acoela > Convolutidae > Convolutriloba > Convolutriloba macropyga. The sequence goes on along the minus strand of NC_134478.1, from coordinate 15,714,981 downwards.
TTGAACTTTGGCTTCCTGGGTAAGCACAAACTACTAAGTGAGGACAAATTAGCAATGGGGTCATGAAATGGAGGTATAAATAGCTATAAAATAGCCGCTACCAGGTCCGAGTTTTGGAACCCAAAAAAATTCTGAGTATCACACCTAAATTAAATTATCCCCGCCTGTCGTTCGAGAGCGATTCATTGGACGTTTGTCGGTTTATGTTTTCAATTTGCGAAAAATCAAATGGATCTAAACAATATAGAGAAAACAAAAGATGTAATACGAAACTCCTTATTTGAGAGCTAGCCTGTTTCAGACGTCTATTTTCAAAGTTATTGGAAAAATAGATTACATGATCAGAAAATGGTCAAACTTGCCACACTAGGAAAGCACGCACTAAAAACTTCAAATAATTTTGCATATAACAAAACATGTAACCATGGTTACATTAATTATCAAATCAGGCATCATTATCAAATCCACGGAGGCTTTTCAAAATCAATGCCGTTATTTTAATGATACAACTTTATTTTTTGTTTGACAGAACAAGTAAGATAATATATAAAAAAACATATCTTGAGTGAGTGGAACTAATTGGGAAATACAAATATGTACAGAAGTGACATGAGGATAAAATTTCTAATAAGAGATGTGCCAAAAGTTTCAGGAACTGTTAGCTAGATACAACGTTTCAAATAGAAGATGATACACCTTTCTACACATTTGAATAACAAAATACAACAGACGGGGACTTGAAATACAGTTTCTTTCATTTGCCTTACAACGGTCGCCTAAATTAATAAAGAGATGGAGCAACTGACGCCTCAAATCTTTTTAAATAATAGGATGAAATAAAAGTGAAGTGGAAAACAAGATCCGCACAACAGAAAAATTGTGTTTGGCGACTTGTAAGAGCCGAAGTTAAAAGAGCCGACTGAAACAGTGCTGAAAGTTGATTAAAATTGTTAGCCGATAAGTCAAGATAAATTTTGCAGTCAATTAAGTTGCCTGCTGAAATTTGACTATCAAATGCTCAACCAATCATAACTCTGTATTTGGGAAATGAATTTTTAATATTTTCTAGTACCAGAAACAAAGCGAATTAATAAATAATTATCTTGAAATTATCGCGGGCCATGGCCATGCCTCAGCGGCTTGTTGGACTTGATATGCAACTATCACAAACGAACATTTGAGCAATTAACCCAATTAAATACTTTTCTTGGTATTCGTCGAACAATTTACGTTAATTAAAGGCATCTTTGCTTTCGGCTTTTTAAATTAATTTTGTTTCGGCAATCTTTATACTCGGCTCTTTTTAACGTCGGCTCTCTTTCACGTACCGTAACTAACGAAGTGCATAGACTTTAAAATGAAAATTTTAAAGTGATGAATCTTTGACTGTCTCACAAAGAGAAGAGCACCAGTCTGTAGAGATTCTCAGACGAATCTCATGAATGAACTATTAGTAAGAGCTCATAAAACAATTTCTAATGTTTTTATAATTAGGGAAAGTGCGTCAAAGTCATCAAATTTATAAAAATGTCATTATTGATCTAAGTAACTGCAATGTAAAATAGAGAAAATTTGTTTACTGTTTGAAATGAAGTTCAAGAAGTCGGACAGCGACAAAAGTAAGTCAAAGGCCATACTTAAAAATTGATCGCGAAAATCTTCTCTAACTCTTGCTTTAGCTTTGACGCCCTCAATCGACTTCGTTATGATAACTGAATTGCTCCAGCGTAACTAAATTCACATCCAGTGTTTGTTCAAAAAGAATCAGAATGTGAGATCTTTTAAAACAGGACGTTCAGATAACATCCAATAACTATTATTGTAAAGTTATGATTTTCTTAATAGTCAACTGAGTTATATTGGGACAAACACCAAATTCTATTCTGAAAAGATAAAAGCAAACCAAAAATTTCTGAGATGTTGTTTTTCTGCTGATTTTTTATCTATGTTGTAGACATTAACTGGTTAACGACAAATTTTTGAGGTCATGCTGCTCATGAAAAGCCTTATTTGCGTTTAGTCTCTTTTTTTTTAAATGAACCATATTTGGACAAACACCAAATTCTGATCTGAAAAGATAAAAGCACACCAAAAATTTTCTCAGATGTTTTTTTTCTGCTGCCCATGAAAAGCCTTTTTTGCGTTTTCTCTTTTGAAAAATGAACCATATTTGGACAAACACCAAATTCTATTCTGAAAAGATAAAAGCAAACCAAAAAGATTCAAATGTTGTTTTTCTGCTGATTTTTTTAAATATCTATGTTGTAGACATTAACTGGTTAACGACACATGTTTGAGGTCATGCTGCTCATGAAAAGCCTTATTTTCGTTTTGTCTCTCTTTTTTTAAAAAATGAACTATATTTGGACAAACACCAAATTCTATTCTGAAAAGATAAAAGCAAACCAAAAAGTTTCTCAGATGTTGTTTTTCTGCTGATTTTTTTGTCTATGTTGTAGACATTAACTGGTTAACGACACATGTTGTAGCTGCTGGTTGCTATTCGTTCAATTGTGACTCATCGCAAGCTATGTCTACAGCCTCGAAGTTAACTGAGTTTTGAAAGTTTGTGATATATTTTTACAATATTCCTTTATTTTTAAAAAGTTGGAGAAAAGACAGTAAAATTGTTCTAATGATTCAAATCAAAAAGTTGATCAAAAATGGGAAGAATTTTGTATCCATTGTTTTGAAAAAGCTATTTTGCATTTGAATTATAGTTTTTGACAGTCTTAGGAGAATGAAAGATGAAAACTCTAATAAGAGATGTGCCAAGAGTCTCAGGAACTATTAGCTGTATACAAAGCTTCAAATTGATGATACACATATATAGCGGCCCAATAAGATCTGTAAAAAAAACAAAATACAACAGCCAGGAACTTGATATACACAATTTATTTTGTTTTCCTTACAACGGTCGCCTAAATTAATAAAGACGGATCAATTGACGCCTCAAATCTTTTTTAATAGGACGAAAGAAAAGTGAAGTGAAAACAAGTTCCGTACAAAATCCAAATTGTGTGTAAGTAACGGTGAATTGTAAAAGAGCCGAAGTTAAAAGAGCCGATTGAAAGAGCCAAAATTTATTGAAATTATTAGTGGATAAATTGAGACAAAATTAAGTTGCCTTCTGAAATGGGACTACCAATTTCCCAACCAATCATAACGCTGTATTTGAGAAATGAAATTTGAATTTTTTCTATTACCAGAAACTGAAAGCGAATTAATTAATAAATAGTTATCTTGAAATTATCGCGGGCCTTGGCCATGCCTCAGCGGCTTGTGGGACTTGATATGAAACTATCACAAACGAACATTTGAGCAATTAACCCAATTAAATATTTTTCTCCGTATTCGTCTAACAATTTAGGGTAATCAAAGAAATTTTTTGCTTTCGGCTTTTTAAATTAATTTTGTTTCCGGCGCTCTTTATATTCGGCTATTTTAACGTCGGCTCTCTTTCACGTACCGTAACTAACGAAGCGCGTCGACTTTAAAATGAAAATTTTTGAGTGATGAATCCTTGCCTGTCTCACAAAGAGAAGAACACCAGTCCTTAGAGATTCTAGACGAATCACCAGAATGAACTATTAAGAAAACAGTAGAGCAGTTGATCTAAGTAACTGTAATGGAAAATAGAGAAAATTTGTTTACTGTTTCAAATGAAGTTGTGATGAAGTCGGACAGTGAAAGCAGTAGTCAAAATACCGCACTGAAAAAATGATCGCGAAAATGTTTTCTCTCAGATTTCTGCTTTGGTTTTTGACGCCCTTAAGCGACTCCGTTCTGATAACTGTACTGCTCTCGCAGGACTAAAATCACAATCAATGTTTGGGTTCAAAAGGAGTCAGAATGTGAGATCTTTATAAAAGACTGACATTCAGATGAAATCCAATTTCTATAAATTGTAATGTTATGATTTTCTTAACAGTCGACTAGATCGTGGCGACTAGATCGAGTGAGCATGCTCTTCATAAGAAGTCATATTTTTGTTTTTTCTTTTCTTTAACAGGAATCATAACTGGAGAAAATTAAATTCTATATTGAGAAAATAAAAAGCAAAAACAAAGAAACTCTCAGAAATTGTTTTTTAATCCGATTTTTTTCCTAAAATCTTAATGTTACTAAACATGAACTGGTTATTTGCCCATCCGGTAATTGTTGGTCGACTTTTTAAAGTTTTTGTATTTTTACAATTTTCCACAGTTACAATATTCCACAGTTCAAGACAGTACAATTGATCATATGGTTGAAATAAAAAAGTTGATCAAAAGTGGACCAAATTTTTCTTTTTTGTTTGAAAAAGCCATTTTGTATTTGAATTATAGTTATTGACAATGTTAGGAACGTAAATAATTTTTGCTTTTAGAATGCCTTGATATAGCCGGCTTGGAAATAATCGAAATAAGAACAAATTGTAGAAAGATTCGATCTAAGGTTAGCCTAAATTGACCTGAAATTGTGGCCAAACGGGTGCCAAAACTTTTTCCAGAAAAGCAAGTTTCTTGAAATTTTTTGTTGAGAGTTTCTAGATCCAGGGAGCCGCATATGTGATACGCATAGTCTGATATCACATATGTTAGTCTGAGATGATAAAAATAGTCTAAATTTCTGAAGAAAAAGGTTGGACTGGCATCAAGTTCTCTTATTTTAAATGTGCTCGGTGTGGGTATAATTCGCAAGTCAGAGTGTCCAGAAAAAGAACAAAGTGGGTTTTTGCTCAGTAATTTTGGCGGCTTTTTAATTCTTGAAGTCATGTATCTTGAAGTTGCTAATATCAGTCACAACGAGAAATCGTGATCTAAAACTGTTTCAGGGCTCTCAATGCATTCCAAGTGTAATTGCGATTCTGCCTGACAACGGCACAGTTCTGGTCGGCAAAGCAGCTCTCAACCAGGCCCCTGCCATCCCATCAGCCAATCTAATTTATGATGCCAAGAGATTCATTGGGCGCAGTTTCCAACAGACGTCGGACGAAGATTTCCAACTAATTAAAGACAGATATCCTTTTACAATACGTTTGACCCCCGATAGAAGCAGAGCTTTCTTTGAGGTAAACTCAGAACTAACACCGCAATTCCAGCCGAGAAATCGACGCTCGCATTTTTTATCTCGGAGCTCTTGCTCATCGAAAACGAATTTGTTGCAACTGCAGAATGGTTTTCCAAGAAAAGCTCGGAGATAGATTAATATCAGTTCAAATCGCTGAAACTGTGGCCCAAAACAGGTAGTAGTTAACACAATTTAGATAAAATAATCGGCCTGTCCACTAAACGACTTTATGAAGTTGCTCGGATCAATTAAGCTTCCGGTGATTTCGTTTTTTATTGTAGCTTATAGTTGGTTTATAAAGTAGGAGATACATTTAAGCCGCTGAAGAAATCGAACTGTGGTAGTTGTTGCGGGCTTCAGGTTTGCCGATTTCGTTCCAGGTCGTGCTTTCCAATGGAACTTCCATCTTCTTCTCGCCTGAAGACGTTGGTGCCTATATCCTGCATTATCTGCGTACAACTGCCACTAACTGTCTGGGACGACCCGTCTCGAGGTCGGTCAATAACTTTGAATACTAATTTCTGAATAGATTAGCTGATAATGGCGTCTGGATTGTTAAAAGGACTGTTATTTTTCAGAGTTCGGGCTTAACAACAGTGCAATCCTTTATCTTGTGTCTGGAATTATTTCCAATGCTTCTTTTTGATTTCAATTGTGCCGATTGTTCTCTATGAAGAATACTCGGATAGAAACTTTGGCATTATTTCAATAGGTTGCCGCGTTTTTGAGTATTATAGTTTTTGTCTTCTATAGTTTTGGTTTATAAAGAAAGAAGGAAACAATTAAATTCGTTGCTGTACAAAGATTTGCATACAAACAATTGTGTGCATGATGTCATTTTTACTGGTCAGACGTGACTTACCTCACTTTCAAACTGACTTTTGCTTACTTCAATTAAATGAAATAGGTTCAGTTGAATACATGTCCTGATTGAAGGTTACTTGTGGTCGGCGTTAGTGACTTTTGTGACCATCAACGTAAATATTTATGGATATGACAAGGTATCGCGCAATCACCTTATTAAACTTACCCTTTTTTTCAAAAATGTTCAAGAGATGCATTTTTGAAGAGCGTGTCTCGACAGAAGCAAATATTTTTCTAAGTACGGGGCGTTGCTCAACCTGTTAGTATAGTATCTCAAAGGACAGGATGCAGTTCGTTCAGCTTGACAATAATGATAATAATAATAAATTGTTTCCAGAGGTCAAGAGAAAAAATATCTATGTATATTTACATAGACAAAATCTATATAACTCTGGAAGAGCACTATTAGGCCATAGAGGACTGTTATCAAGTGTCGTAAGCGGAAGAGAAATGTCTGTGGTAATTGATGATAAGAAAACAGGAAAATTAACAATATCAAAAAATACAGAATTAATTAATTATTATTAAACTTAGATAGTAACTCACAATTGTCTATGATGTAATTGTCAAGGAATTTATGACAAAAATCTTTGACTTGAAGGTTTGATTTAGTACGAATGTTATTTATAAAGTTTGGAAAATATACTAGTTAGCAGTTTATCATCTACCTGATTTTAGATCTTATAGAAAAATTAGCATATTAGTTTTTGAGTCGACAAAGTTTCCTAGATCTCGTTCTTTCATTCGTTTATTTAAGAAACTTATCCTCGGAAATTGAACCTGAAACTGAGTTTTTGCTCCTTTTTATTTTTGTTGCTTTTTTACAATTTTCATAGAGTTGTAGCTTTGATACGTTGTAAATGAGTAGTTTCTTTCTTGGTTGTTATGGATTCATAATTATTTTTGAAAGTGAAAATTCTAGCAGTTCTGTTAATCATCATGTTAGAACTCCAGAACCGAGCAACTGGCTGCACATGTTTGATAAACTGTTACAAGCTGTCTCGTGCTTAAAGATTTTCTTAATCGTTAGAATAAGGAACAGAAGGTTATTTTTTTCTTTTGGACTCAGCATGTTGGAAACTTAGATCTTTGTCCAGTAGGATACCAAGCTACCTATTTACTGCAACATTGTATGTTTTCACGTTCTCAATTTTTAGAGTGTTTAGGTAATGGGTATTTTTCTTTTTGTAAAACCTAACTGTTTTTGTTTTATCAATATTCAATATGAGGCGATTCTTTTCGAGCCAAATTGAAGATCTATCTAGAGCTTTTTTGGTGCTCATCACTTTTGGTTTTCAGGTCCTCTTCGGTTAAATTACAGTATCAGCTGCATACAAAATTGTTCCAGTTCGCGTTGTAGCAAAACCAATATCGTTTATATAGATAGCAAACAAGAGGTCACAACATCGAGCCCTGGGGTACGCCAAATCTGATTATTAATAGCCGCCCTCATCTTCTCAGGCGGCTATTATTGCGCTCCTATTTTTTTTTACTTCGTCGAATAAAAAAATATTTTGCTTTACCTCATTTTGCCGCTTTTTCAACATCTTGCGCGGTATCTTTTTGACTTCTCTAGGCTAGTTTCTCTCTTCTCTCATTTTGCTAAAAGTGATTTTGAACATCAGTTGCTCAGCAAAGCAATTCAAAATGAACAGAGTCAGTATAAAAAATTGAAGTCAGAAAGAGAAACGAGATAAACCCATAAAGCCCAATTTTAGATGCCCGCTATTTAGTTACCATCTCTAATGCTTATTGGTATTGATAGTAGCACCATGTAGCCTCTCTCTAAGAAAGAGAAGTACGTTATGTTCAACTACGAAATGCCATCAAAATAAATCAGACTTAAAAAATGTTTTTGTACAAAAATCCTTTTTTTTCAATATCTATTCTTTCAATCCCAATCATGCTTATTGGAATCAACGGCGGCTATTTTCCGGCAATCTGCCGGGTTTGTTCTGTGTTGTTAGCTTTTTACCCCAATTTGAGTAAATTGCACTCTATTACTGAGACATGTTTTCAGTAATTCTAGGACACGCCCCTTAATCCGCAATTCGAGCATTTTTTTAAAAAACAAAATTTGTTGATCAACAGTGTCAGAGGCTTTTTTAAGATCGAGGAAGGTGCATCTAGCTCCCACTGTATTTATCGAGGGTGGTCTCATTTTCTCAACAAGTTCTTCGAGTGCATCAATTGTACATCGTTGTTCTCTGAAGCCAAATTGTTTTCAGGAGATATTCTTTGTTCACGAAAGAGACAATTCTACTGTATAATGTTTTCTCGAAGACTTCCAATTGCTGGTACGATAGATATTTGCCGGTAATTTGATGGGTCAGTTCTATTTCCATCTTTGAAAACAGACCGGAATTATTTTCGCTATTTTCAAGCTTTTGGGATAGTACCCTTACTCCATGCGTCTGTTTGAAATTTCGCATATTAAAGGAGATAATGAAAAGGCAATGCTTTTTTTAGTATATAGGTGTTAAGATTAAAGGCATCAACGCTGTATTTTTTCCAATTGGCAAAGAATTTTGATCATTTTAGATTTTGTTTTACAGAGAAACTTGTAACGTTCAGATATTTTGCTTGAGCTTTCTAGCAAGCTACTATCACAATTAGCTGTCAATTTTTTGCCTTCTTCGGAAAAAATATTAAAAAATCCAAGTTTGTTTCAGAAAAACACGGTTGTGTTGATTCTGGGTCACGTGACAGCTTTTTTACGACCTCAAAAGATTCTCTATTACCGCTGCCGACAGTCTTATGTATATCTTTTTGATAAAATTGTCTCATTTTTGTTCTTACTATTTGTTTGACTAAATGTGATTGTTCATCATATCCGTTTTGCTTCTATGAAGTTTCTCTGAGGTACAATTGCCTTGAATGATTTTTCCTGGAAGCAGCGTTTTTAACTTCGTTGTCAATCCAAATTTTTTATTTGTTGACTGAAATTTTTTTTACAGGCAGCACTTGATGCAATTCTCTATTTCAGAATTCCTCTAACTAAATATTTTTGAAGAAAATGCAGTGTTTACTGTTTAAGCCATCTGCTAAAAGTTTCCACACGGGACTTAACATTTTTTAATAATTTTTCAATGATTCTGGGGTTTTGCAGTTTGGACCGTATGCAGGAACTGCAGGATTCTTTGCTCATATCCCCTGCCTTTGTTTCCATTATCTGCGTTTCAACACAATAGTGATCACTCACAGCATTTTTTGACATTTTGAAGGGAACGGAAGTTTGTGAAATACAACAAGGAGGTTTGTGTTGTTTTTGTCTCCCGAGTGGCAGTATTAGGTCCCACCAGTGGTTAGCAGTATTAGGTCGCGATAGTATTCAGTCCATTTGCTTGCAAGATGGATGTCAGTTGCTTATTTTTTTCCTTTATGAAAAAAGTTTTACTTTGAAGTCACCACAGTGTATATGTGGCATATCTGGTTTCACAACAGTTTTGTCTAAAATGTTTCCCGCTGTATTATAAGGTTTCTCGGAGCAACCTGGGGCTGGGGGTTTGTAATTTGCAAATGTAGCTTGAAACGGCTTCGAATTATTTGTTTGGTAAGTATAGAGATAGTCTGGATAAAGTTTTTCTCCTGTTTTCCAAAGAATTTCTCTTTAGTACTACACTTTACATAATACCAACACTGCCACTTCTTTTATTCCTCGCTGCGCTTATGATGGTATCAAGATTTGGAAGATTAAACAATTCTTTTCTATCACTATTACTTAACCATGTTTCCCTTATGCATAAAACTAAGTGGTTGTTGTTAGTCGCTCACAAATATTTTGAATTCATCGTAGTTTCTGAACAGAGATCTAATGTTTTGTAGTAAACCAGTTTTTAGTTCAGTTTTTTTAACGTTGTTTTTATTTTAGCTTTGAAAGAAATTTTATTAAAGCGCGAACGCTGCAAAGCATAGCCAATTCCCAACAAGTTTTTTACTGTGGTACTTTCATTCGTCGCACATTGATAAGACACGAAAAGAAGCCAAAGAAAAAAAATTCAAAATTTTAAAAAGAAACAAAAAGTTTTGCGGAAAACGATGCACAGTAAAAAAAAAATAGGCATAATTTTATGCTACAGATCACTCTGCGGAAATCACAGAGTTGCTGTTTGGAGTATCGGTCAGGATAACCATCGAACTTCAACAGCTTAATGCGTATATCAATTTGCTAATGAATAGTTGCGGAAATCACAAGCAATATGGTGATCTCTTATAAGTAATTTTTTCTCTTCCGCCGTTAAAAGTTCAAAACTAATTCAGCACTTGAATACTGTATGAGGACATCAGAATTATCAATTGAATAGAAAAACAAAGATTTTAATTATCATATGTTCAAGTGTTTCTTTTTTTTATTCTTTTTTCAGAAAGATCTAATTAATTGCTTCTTTAGTGCGGGGGATAATTATCCTCCGGATTAACGTTAGTTAGTCGTGGATTCTTGTTCTTTTTGACATCATTTACATTTTTCAGCTCATCAATCTCATTGTTTTTTTGTACGTTGGCTTATGTTCGTCTTTTGTCCACCAACACAGACACAGTACAATTGTGAGTGCTTACAATCATGTTTCATTTGGCCGTTTGGGCCTTGATTTGGGACTCTACTTCAGGCAGTGGTTCTTTCAAATATATGTGTTTTCCGTTGGTATGATTTTTCACTTTTCGTAGCACTGTTTTCTTTTCAAATATTTTTAACTTGTCGTCAAAGTATATGAATTTGAATATGACCGTCGGAAGTTGGAACTCGGTTTCAGTATTTGTTAGATTATGACAGGCTTTATGCTATTTCTTAGTAACTTCATTCTCAAAAAGTTCTAAACAATTTCAACGTATGATACGTAACATATTTGCTGGTAGTCTATCTTTAATTTTTCTGGTTTGTGCGAAGTTTTTGCACCTCAGTATCTTGTTTTTTTTTCTAAGAGCTTCAACCTCCTTGTAAAGTGTCTCAATTGTTTGTGGTGGTTTGTGGTTACTCAAAACCTCTGATGTTACACGGGATTCTGCGTACTCATTGTCGCATTGTAGTTGTCATTTATAAACAAATAAAAGAGTCTTGAAATAATAAGTATTAACGTGAAAAGTATGTTTTGAATCAATGTGCAGATATATTTTTGAGAAAAGAAAGGCTTTCGCTGCTTAAACGCGCTGTGTTTCGTTTAGAACACTTTTACGCTCAAGGGCAGCCGACTGTTTCAAATGCTGTTCTCTTTTGACAACCCTTGTGAAAGCACCAGTCCATTGCTCATCTTGCTTGGAGTCAGAATTGAAATGTGCCTACAGATTTTCCTGTTGTTGCTCCTTCGTCTCACGAATTTTTCAGTTATCAGAGGCGTAGAAATAAACTGCTAAGCTGCCAAATGTGAGCCGATTCCATTTCGAATAAATTATAGCTGCTTCCTCGATGCTAAACTTGTGAGATAATATTTTGCCCGAGACTAGTGAAATGAAGCCACATCACGCTTTCTCGTCGTTTGAGAGCAGATCGCCCGATAGTGTTCGATTATTAAGATAAATTTTGATTTTAAACAGTGCTTCTCTTTTTCACTCGATTTTTATAGCCGAAGTTCTGTCCTGGTGCAATATTACTCAAAGTTTATAGATTTATAGCTAGTGTGAATCATTTCGTTTTGATGTACAGGGCAGTGTTGAGTGTTCCGGCTGAGTTTGACCAAGTGCAGAGAAATGCCACCAAAAAAGCCGCAGCGAAGGCTGGACTTGATGTGTGGCGTGTGATCCAGGAGCCGACTGCTGCTGCGATGGCGTATGGACTGCATGAGGAGGAAGGAATACAAATGGTTTGTAAAATTACTTACATAGGGAGGAAAATCTGTTTTCAGCAGCATGTTGGTATGTGCTGTAATATAGTTGTCGCATCAGTAGTACTATTGGACTGTTAATTGCTTGATAGAAAAAGGAAAAATATCGTTCAGTAAAATTTCCCTTTTTATAGCTGCGAAGCTGTAAGCTGAGCGGAGCTATATTGCGGTGCTCTTGGTTTTTTTTACAATTCAAAGAATTTGAATTGTATTGGGGCGCTGTCTTTTTTTTTAAGATCTGTTCACACATTTTCATGATTTTTGAAGTCAAATTGGAGTAGTGATTTTGGTCACGCCGAAACAGGAACTGGAGCGAAAAAGCGGGTGGTTTTTCGGCGTGAAATTTTTTCGCTCTAAATTTAAAGTAGAGTGAGAAAACGGTGTTTGAACAAACATTTGCTTTCTCGCTTCACTTCAGCTTTGCACTTGTTTGTTACCAATAAGATTTAACCAGCGGATGATTTGATTAGGTATTTTTACAGATCTGGTTCTGTCTGTAACCTGCTGCTTTCATACCTCGTGATACCCAACAAGAGACATCTTGTGATTGATTTTAGGTGCTAGTAGTGGATCTTGGTGGAGGAACTTTAGACGTATCATTGTTGAATAGACAAGGTGGAATCTTTCTCACCGCAGCCATAGCGGGAAACAGCTATTTGGGGGGACAGGATTTCACGCATCGTCTGTTGAATCATATCTTGGAAAAATCAAACCTAACGATCGAGGGAAACGGGAACACTACAGAGACTGAAATAAGCGATCAAGTTGTTCTGACTTCTGAAACCTCTAGTGAAGCTAATACGGTTCCTTCGCCTCATTTGAGATCTATTGATCAAGCTACACTGCAGAAGTTACGCCTGCTAGCTGACCAAGTTAAGATAGACTTAACCGACCAAGAATTCATTCATATCAAAATGGAAATGCCAGTAGAACTGGATCTCAACATCACAAAACAAACTTTTAATCAAATCAACGAAGATTTATTCCAGAAAGTTCTGAGACCTATTGAGGTTGTTTTGGAGGAAGTTTCGCTCGAGCGTGAAGATGTGGACGAAATTGTGCTGGTTGGCGGATCAACTCGAGTTCCAAGGGTCCGTGAAGTGATAGGTGAATATTTTGACCGCGACTTATCAAATCCACCAAAAGTTGACCCGGAACTGGCGGTAGCAACTGGCGTATCGGTTCAAGCTGGAATTCTGGGCGGAATGTGGCCACTGCAGGTCAGTGCAGTCGAAATTCCGATGAAGGTAAGAAAAATCCACGTCCTCTGATGTGCTTTCAATGGTGATCTGAAGTTGATATCATGGGAGTTCCTAAGTTCGCGGCATTGCAATTGGGCTTCTTATTAGTTGTTTTAAATTTGACGAGCTGATGTGAAAATTTTTCTCCTTAAAGGACAGGAAAAAATGTTATAAAAAGCATTTTGTGTGACAGAAGTCAATCAGAAAGTTGTGTTCGTTTGAAAACTTTTGAAGTTAAACTCGATGTTGTGTTTTTGTCGTTTTTCTTCCTCATGGTGCAAAGTTAAAATCATTTTTATCTTTATAATATGCTACGTACTTAATGATTTATCAAATTGATCTAATTTTGTTAATATTAGTATACCGCTCAATGTTCAATTTTAGTATTAATATGGTGAAATTGAATTTCAATGCTTTGTGAATAGACTTTCAAAATAAGCCTTTCTGAATTATTTCAAATTATCTCAAAGTTTAAAATTTGCTACTGTCATTTGCTATAGTCTTCTTATGTTTGGCACTCTGGATTGAAAACTGCTTCACATTTTTTAAGCTTGTATGCACATCAGTTAGTCCTGCGGCTGTTAAGGAGAAGCCTACCAGAGTTGAGTTCTCAGAAAGAAGCCCAGTTTGATTGTTCATTTTAATGCATTTATGTATTTTACGTCGGATCGAAAGAAAACGGGATAAAACAAAAAAGCCCGTGAGAATTAATGGAAATCCATAGGTGTACTAATTCTTCTGACCATACCTTAGTGGGGAGGGAGGAACTATATGCTCAACTGGGTTTGTTTTTTTTTATAGCTGCGAAGCTGTAAGCTGAGCGAAGCTATATTGCGGTGCTCTTGGTTTTTTTTAATAGCCGCCCTCATCTTCTCAGCCGGCTATTATTGCGCTCGTATTTTTTTTTACTTCGTCAAACTTTTTTTCGCTTTACCATTTTGCCGCTTTTTTGACATTTTGCGTGAAATCTTTTTGACTTCTCTAGGCTAGTTTCTCTCTTCTCTCATTCTGCTAAAAGTGAATTTGAACATCAGTTGCTAAGCAAAGCAATTCAAAATGAACAGAGTCGGTGTAAAAAATTGATGTCAGAAATAGAAACGGGATAAACCCATAAAGCCCAATTTTAGATGCCCGCTATTTGAACGTCGTTCCTATAAGTCTTAGTTACCATCTCTAATGCTTATTGGTATTGATAGTAGCCCCTGTAGCCTCTCTCTAAGAAACAGAAGTACGTTATGTTCAACTACGAAATGCCATCAAAATAAATCGGACTTAAAAAATGTTTTTGTACAAAAATTTTTTTTTTCAATATCTTCTATTCTTTCAATCCCAATCATGCTTATTGGAATCAACGGCGGCTATTTTGCGGCAATCTGCCGGGTATGTTTTTGTTTAGTCGTCTGACACCTGTTTTTCGTTTTACATTTGTTCACACAGCAAAGCTTAAAAAGTCAAATTTTCTGAATGACTTCTTCCTCTCACTAACGGAATTTGCGCGCGTGACGTCATTTCTCACTCGCTTTAGCAAAAGTTTTTAGGTTATTTGCGTGATTAGATTTTGATCATACGTGACTTACCTCAATGAATAAATTGACTTTTGCACTTTAAAACTTAAGTTTAATTTGAATTTGTTTAAGGTCAAAGGAACTCATTTGTGCAGTAAAGGTCCCTAATAAGAGGCTTCTGTGGAATGAATTTTAACAAGTATTATTAATTTATCGCTGAATGTTTTTTACCTAGTTTTTTGAGCGGCGTCTATTTTCAATTTAGATCTGTATCTGTTTCTATCTCTATTATATGGCACGCAGGTCTATTCTTTCGCAGCTATTCCGGCAATCTGCCGGCTATGTTTGTTCCGTCAATTTTGATCGGTCAATTTATTCATCTTTGAGAGTGTTGAGTGGCATCATTAGAAAGTCAGTCAGAAAGCATAGAATACCAAATCAATAAGGAGTTTTTAAATTTCTTTTTTTTTCTGTGTATTTATTTAGTTATGAAGTTTTATGAACATTCAGCTGATTTCTGTTGATACTGTTGCATTTTCCTGTAACTTTTCCTCAAATTTTCATAATTGTTTTTGAAAATTTGTCAATAAAAATGTTTTTGGTTTTAAATGTATAAAGATAGCAGAGGATTGCTGAACTGTTTAATACGCCTTTTTGAGCTAAAAATTCGAGCACATTTTTAAAAATTCAGCATTTTTTATATGAAAGTGCACAAAATCTGCTTCGTTACCACAATCTGAAAATAGCTGGTAAAATCATAGCTTTCGTTACTCATATTGTTTACTTCGGCTTCCTAAGACAGAGTTCTGGAATTGAAGTTTCCTCGGCCCTTCGAAAATTTAATTTGAAGTTTATCCAAAATGCATCATTTATTTTTAATATTACAATTTGATTTCCCAAAATTATAAATGGATTAAATTTGAAACAACGTGTTTTTAATAGATCCTGAGTTATATCAAGGCCAGTTATGGTCTCAACGTGGGTTTTTACAATCGGAAATAATTCGGTTTGTTTTTGGCTTTGTCTTTTCTTATCTTTGCAATTTTTTGTTTTTCTTATGCCAAATACAGTCATTTAACTTTTGGTATAAAGGATGACATACTGGGACATCCTATTTACGTTCAATTGAGGATCATAAAAGTTCAAGTTGTCAGAGATAAGCGTTGTTTTATTCGTTTGGACGAATTGTTTTTTACGTTTTTTTTTATGAATTTGAGTTTTGTTAGTCAATCATTTTTTAGTGTAATAACTTTCTCCCCAATCGAGAGGTTCATTCATTTGGCTGTTCGAAAAGGTATTGGTGAAACTATCTAATGCTGTCAGCTGATAACTAATGGCTCTTATTACTTTTTAAATATGTTTACAAAACAAATTCTTTGATTCAATCTTATTTCAGTCAGCTTTCTCTTCAGTGACAGATCCAACCTTCTTTCGATTGTAACAAAGTTTAATCTGTTTGGCCGTTTGACTGTTTGTCCTTTTGATATATTAACGTTTCTGTTCTCTTGTAAGATGATCACCTTGATGCAGGTCAGATGTAATTGTGCTGAAGCTATCTCGAGGGCAGTAGCTAAAGATCCCATGGATCGAGAGCCGTTTGTCTGACGTTAATCCGCCGTGTATTGAATTTCTACTCTTTATTTTGGAAGCATTGATATCCAGTGTTTTAGACGGTCTCTCTTAAAATATTTTGACCACTTTTCAAACAAAGAGTTTGGTAATTTTTCTGAAACAGAAGAGCTGTATTACGTTAATATGTCGAGTAAAACATCAAACTTATGAGTCAAAATTTGAATTTTTTATGATAAACTAATGGTTCTTTACACGTTTTTATTATGTTTAAGTTACAAGTTAGTGATTTTTTGAACTTCATCTTTGTTTCAATCTTATTGCAGTCAGCTTTCTCTTTAGTGACAGATCTAATCCTCTTTCGATTGAAACAAAAATTAATCTATTTAGCCGTTTTAACTTTTCTGGTCTCTTGTCACGTGATCACCTTAATGTGGTTTAGATGTAGTTCTGCTGAAGCTATCTCGAGGGCAGTTGCTAAAGATCCATGGATCGAGAGCCGTTTGTCTGACGTTAATCCGCCGTGTATTGAATTTCTACTCTTTATTTTGGAAGCATTGATATCCAGTGTTTTAGACGGTCTCTCTTAAAATATTTTGACCATTTTTCGAAACAAAAAGTTTTTGGTAATTTTTTTGAAACAGAAGAGCTGTATTACGTTAATATGTCGAGTGGAACATCAAACTTATGAGTCAAAATTTGAATTTTTTTTTTGATAAACTAATGGTTCTTTTTACGTTTTTATTATGTTTAAGTTACAAGTTAGTGATTTTTTGAACTTCATCTTTGTTTCAATCTTATTGCAGTCAGCTTTCTCTTTAGTGACAGATCTAATCCTCTTTCGATTGAAACAAAAATTAATCTATTTAGCCGTTTTAACTTTTCTGGTCTCTTGTCACGTGATCACCTTAATGTGGTTTAGATGTAGTTCTGCTAAAGCTATCTCGAGGACAGTTGCTAAAGATCCAATGGATCGAGAGCCGTTTGTCTGACGTTAATCCGCCGTGTATTGAATTTCTACTCTTTATTTTGGAAGCATTGATATCCAGTGTTTTAGACGGTCTCTCTTAAAATATTTTGACCATTTTTCGAAACAAAAAGTTTTTGGTAATTTTTTTGAAACAGAAGAGCTGTATTACGTTAATATGTCGAGTGGAACATCAAACTTATGAGTCAAAATTTGAATTTTTTTTGATAAAATAATGGTTCTTTTTACGTTTTTATTATGTTTAAGTTACAAGTTAGTGATTTTTTGAACTTCATCTTCGTTTCAATCTTATTGCAGTCAGCTTTCTCTTTAGTGACAGATCCAATCCTCTTCCGATTGAAACAAAGTTTAATCTGTTTATTCGTTTTATATATTAACTTTTCTGGTCGCTTGTCACGTGAACACCTTAATGTGGTTTAGATGTAGTTCTGCTGAAGCTATAACGAGGGCAGTAAGCTAAAGATCCATGGATCGAGAGCCGTTTGTCTGACGTAATCCGCTGTGTATTGAATTTCTACTCTTGGAAGTATTGATTTCCAGTGTTTTCGACGGTCTCGCTCAAATGATTTTAACCAATTTTAAACGAAAAGTGGTGTTTTTCTGCATCAGAAGAGCTGTATTACGTAGTTAATATGTTGAGTGGAACATCAAACTTAAGAGTAAAGTTTTGAAAAACGTTTTGTTTCCCTCTTTTGCAAAATGTTCTAATTTGTTTCCTTTTCCTTTTAAAGGTAAAATTTGTCTTTGTTTCAGGTGAACTAAAAATTCTTTTTTTTTGCGCTGATCTATGTACCTTGATAAGTTCTATCTAAATTGTTGAATGTGAAATATATCATAAGTAAAAATGTCAATTATTGGTTGTCATAACTTGCTGCGGACAAACAGTTCCCCGATATTAAATTGCATTACAGAACGACCGTTGCTCCGTAAGAATTGGCACATGTTAGGATTATCATTTTTTTATCGAAAAGGATTTTAATTGCATTCCAATAACATTAACCAATAAAAATGTCAATTATTGGTTGTCATAACTTGCTGCGGACAAACAGTTCCCCGATAATAAATTAAATTACGAACCGACCGTTGCTCCGTAAGAATTGGCACATGTTAGGAATATCATTTTTTTTATCGAAAAGGCTTTTAATTGCATTCCAACAACATTAACCAATAAAAATGTCAATTATTGGTGGTCATAACTTGCTGCGGACAAACAGTTCCCCGATATTAAATTGCATTACGGACCGATCGTTGCTCCGTAAGAATTGGCACATGTTAGTAATATCATTTTTTTTATCGAAAAGGCTTTTAATTGCATTCCAATAACATTAACCAATAAAAATGTCAATTATTGGTTGTCATAACTTGCTGCGGACAAACAGTTCCCCGATAATAAATTAAATTACGAACCGACCGTTGCTCCGTAAGAATTGGCACATGTTAGGAATATCATTTTTTTATCGAAAAGGCTTTTAATTGCATTCCAACAACATTAACCAATAAAAATGTCAATTATTGGTGGTCATAACTTGCTGCGGACAAACAGTTCCCCGATATTAAATTACATTACGGACCGATCGTTGCTCCGTAAGATTTGACACATGTTAGGAGTATCGTTTTTTATCGAAAAGGGTTTTAATTGCATTCCAATAACATTAACCAATAAAAATGTCAATTATTGGTTGTCATAACTTGCTGCGGACAAACAGTTCCCCGATATTAAATTACATTACGGACCGACCGTTGCTCCGTAAGAATTGGCACATGTTAGGAATATCATTTTTTTAATCGAAAAGGCTTTTAATTGCATTCCAGTAACATTGACCAATATAAATGTCAATTATTGGTTGTCATAACTTGCTGCGGACAAACAGCTCCCCGATATTAAATTGCATTACAGACCGACCGTTGCTCCGTAAGAATTGGCACATGTTAGGAATATCGTTTTTTTTAATCTAAAAGGCTTTTAATTGCGTTCCAGTAACATTGACCAATAAAAATGTCAATTATTGGTTGTCATAACTTGCTGCGGACAATCAGTTCCCCGATATTAAATTGCATTACAGACCGACCGTTGCTCCGTAAGAATTGGCACATGTTAGGAGTATCATTTTTTATCGAAAAGGGTTTTAATTGCATTCCAATAACATTAACCAATAAAAATGTCAATTATTGGTTGTCATAACTTGCTGCGGACAAACAGTTCCCCGATATTAAATTACATTACGGACCGACCGTTGCTCCGTAAGAATTGGCACATGTTAGGAATATCATTTTTTTAATCGAAAAGGCTTTTAATTGCATTCCAGTAACATTGACCAATAAAAATGTCAGTTATTGGTTGTCATAACTTGCTGCGGACAAACAGTTCCCAGATATTAAATTGCATTACAGACCGACCGTTGCTCCGTAAGAATTGGCACATGTTAGGAATATCATTTTTTTATCGAAAAGGATTTTAATTGCATTCCAATAACATTAACCAATAAAAATGTCAATTATTGGTTGTCATAACTTGCTGCGGACAAACAGTTCCCCGATATTAATTTACATTACGGACCGACCGTTGCTCCGTAAGATTTGGCACATGTTAGGAGTATCATTTTTTATCGAAAAGGGTTTTAGTTGCATTCCAATAACATTAACCAATAAAAATGTCAATTATTGGTTGTCATAACTTGCTGCGGACAAACAGTTCCCCGATATTAAATTACATTATGGACCGACCGTTGCTCCGTAAGAATTGGCACATGTTAGGAATATCATTTTTTTAATCGAAAAGGCTTTTAATTGCATTCCAGTAACATTGACCAATAAAAATGTCAATTATTGGTTGTCATAACTTGCTGCGGACAAACAGCTCCCCGATATTAAATTACATTACGGACCGACCGTTGCTCCGTAAGAATTGGCACATATTATCTTTTTTTTATCGAAAAGGATTTTAATTGCATTTGTTTGTATATCTCTCGGATTTTCCTTTCATAACACATGAGAGCACCATGCTTTTTTTCGTAAATGACAATAACTACTCGACGACGGCAAAGTCAAAGCTTTCGTATCGGAATTAATTTATGGAGACGACAAAGAGGGGAGAGGCTTGGGATTGATTGATATTAGAGGTTCGGTGTTTTCTGACAATATAGATGTTTAAATCCGGACTCCGATAGAATACAGGTTAATGTGATATGATCTATCTGATAGAACGCAAGATTTTAGTTTGAAGTGTAATGCTGTTAGTTGAACACTAAAGCCTTATCAAGATGACAGCTCACTCGTTTGGAATATTTCTGGCAATTGAAGAAGAGATTTTAGAGGACTTATTTCAGTATGAAGGGTACAGTCATCCTTTTGAACTTATCAACTCTCTATTTTACGACAAGTCCATAGGCACTATTGTTATAACACCTATGAACTCAGATTCCACGACCGATTCTTCTGGTCAAACCTTGGGAACTGACCAATCAAATTCGCGGACCTTGAAAAGGCAAAATATATTCAGAAGTTCCAATACGGTAAGTCGACGGAAAAGAGCAAACTTCAGAAATACAGCTTTGAATGTTGGAAAGGGTCCTAATAGAACGGTAAGCAATTTAAACGAGTCTCATATGCAAACTGGCTCCATTGACGATGATGATGATTCCCCAATGCACTTGGTAAAGCAAGTACAATGTACTTCGACAGGTGAGAAAGAGTATTCATGCAGAATTTGTGGATTTAACTCAATTTACAATGCTTCGATTAGGAGGCATGTCAAAGTAGTGCACTTGAAAGACTCTTGTAGAAAGTTCATTTGTCATCTCTGTGGAAAAGAGTGTAATCAGAGGTACAATTTGAAATCCCACTACAAGCTGACGCATAAGATGCCGGATGGACTAGCCACAGCAGCCTTGTCTGCTGAATTGTATACTTGAACAGCAACGAATTCTCTGAAAACCTTAACTAATCTATAACTCGTTGAAAAGTGCACATTTCAAACAGAGTCTTACGTTTTTTCTTCTAAAGAACCGAACGTTTTGACTTCTTCGGAAAAATTTTGGATAGTTAATTGAAAGATAGTATAATTTAGTTTGAAGTTGGACTTCTCAATAAAGAAATACAAATCATGTTTACAGATTTGCTCAATGGATTCTTTATTTCAGAAAAAGTTCCGCAAATTTGGACTGCATTTAAAAGGTTTTTCATAAGTAGCAAATTGAGTTTTCTCAGAAAGATATCGACTCAACAACGTAAGATTTAAGATTTGAAATTTTTTGTCCTCATAATTTGAAATCATTTCAGTTTTTGTTTTTAAAGCAATTGTGGTTAATTTTTTCTCGCTCTCTCTCAAATCGAAGCAAAATGTTCGTGAAAATCGCCTGCAATAAGTGTCCGGACTTAGTTTGATAGCTTTTGCAATTTTTCCGCCGCAGCTCGCTGTTTTGAACTGAACTCTTTAGCACAATTATAGTGTTTTTCTAGATTTTTAAGGGTTTTGTCGTAGTTATTGTTTTTGCGTTATATATCGTTTTATGTGCATCACAGTATTGTTTGTCGTAACTTTTTTTTTAATTATGTAACCTATATTTCTACAAAAGGACAAGATTTTCCATAGCAATTGCAGCCTTGTAATGAAAAATGCTGTTTTTTTTGCTTTTTGTTCAACTCATTGAAGTGTTTCAATAGTACCAGTTGAACTTTTGAGCTTACATTAGAAGTTTTTAGTCAGCTATCATTTTCTTAGGCCAAATTATTGGGACTCATCGGTTGGATTTGATCAGGGTTTTCAAGTGTTAGAATATAAGGATTCGGTTGTCTCCAAATTCTTTAATATACCAGAGTTCAGATGTTTATGGATTATTTTCAATAGTCACCAATCTAAAAACATGACACAGCTTTTATCGAAAACTGTTCCTGTTTTTTAAGATTCTACTTACTCGTATAATCAAATCATTATTTATAAAATTTTTGGATGTCCAAATCGGAAAAGGGTGATCGTGATCTATGTTTTTGAATGGAGTAGTCATATGCTCGATTGATACCGAAAATTTAATGTTTTTGATGGCTGTGATAGCTGAGTGGTTGATGACTGTCATAGCAAGTTTTTGATGGCTGTGATAGCAAGTGTTAGAAAATAATGATTCGGTTGTCTCCAAATTTTTTAATATACCAGAGTTCAGAAATAAATTTTGATGGATTATTTTCAGTGGTCCCCAACCTGAAAACTTGACACAGCTTTTATCCAAAATTTTCCTGCTATTTGAGATTCTGTTTTCTTGTATAAACAAATCTATATTTTGGAAATTTTTAAAATTTCTATAGCAAATTTATAGATGTGACCAATAGTCAACTAGAATTAGAAATGCTTTAAAAATTCAACTGCTTTGTTTTAACTGTTTTTGATATTTTTAGTGACCGAAATGTGGTAATGAATGCTCAATCACTCTAGCTCTTTAAAAGCGTTAATTGTAATTAATCGCTGAGTTTCGTTTCTTTTTGGGAAACTTGTTTGCTCTAGGTTTTCCAATTACGTGGGTTTTCCTCGGTAATTTCAGATTATCTATAAGATAACACTAATTTTGTTGTACTGAAGTTTTGCGTTTTTTGGTGCAGTTCCCCCTTTTCTTTTTCTATTGTGAATTTATTATGCTTTTTTTAAACTAAGCTTCTAGGACTCACAGAACTATTAAATTTTTGTTTCTGTTATATATAATTAAATGGAAAATCATATCCATCTCGGAAAAGGGTGATTGTGATCTAAGCTTCTCAGTGGAGTACTTGTATTCTTAATTGGTACCGAAGATTTAATGTTTTTAATAGCTGTAGAAGCTAATTGGTGCCGTTATTGTCCTTCTTTTGTCTTTTGCCACACGAAGAGGAGTTGTGATCTTATACTTATCTTAATCGGTTAAGTGTCATTGAAGGGTGTTTAAAATTCAACGCTGCACATGAGACAAGCGATTAGGGTAGTTTTTGGAACTTAAGTTAGGATCAGAGAAAGACAGAGGAATTTTTGTACATGCAATTTTTGAGGGAGAGCCAAAAAAATAACCGCAAAAAATTTTTCCTTCGCAATTTTTTAAGCAATTTCATATCACTGTTTTTGTTTTAGCTCATTGTCTACCGTTCCTATTATTGTTCCGACCCCCACTTTAGTGGGGAGGGAGGATCTATATACTCAACTGGGTTATTTTTTGTTCAGTCAATTTTGGCCGACCGATATATTCATCGTAGAGAATTGTGAGTGGTATCATTAAAAAGCCCGTTCAGCGTAGAATACGGAATTAAAAAGATTTTTTCGTTTTCGTGTTTTACAGGGAGTTATCGAGGTTTAAAATTTTGTGAACATTCGACTGTTTTTATTCACATTTTCAGGAATTTTGCTAAAATTTGGCGCAATTTCGCTAATCTAATTCAAAATAAGTTAATTTTTAACGGCAGATTGTTGTTATTACCGTTAGAGATAGAAGAGTGTTGCTGAATTGTTTGATTGAAGTTTTTTGGCCAAAATTTTCATAAAATTTTCAAAATTCAAACTTTTTTCATCAAAAAGGGCACAAAATATGCTTTTTTGGTCCATTTTGTTAAAGTTTGTCGGACTTAGTGACCTAGAAACCTTAACACAGACTCCCTAATCTCAAAAAGAGCGCTAGTTGCATTTAGGCGCCGTATGAAGTTCTTCTGGAATTAAAACTTTGCCGTTTTTTTGCAGATTTAACTCGATAATTAAACAAAATACGATTTTTTTTCCAATTTTTGAAGAATTCCACTCAACAATTGGTCTAATTCGCAAATACTTGGATTACTTGGTCGGTTTGCTGGACGCGCGACAAAATCAGGGAGAGGTTCGATAATATCATGGACTCTTAGAATCAGAGACTTTTTGGTTTTTATTTCGATGGTGCCTTTTTTCAAAATATTTTGTTTTTGTTCTTTTAATGTTAATTACTGACAATATTTTTTATTGACGGCTCCGTTAATGACAGCTCCGATTTACGTAATTTTGAGGCCGAATGTAGATACACTTTTGTTTCAGAGAACCAAAGGGTTTTTATGGCTTTGAGAAAGAGTTTTAGTACAATTTAACTGAATTTTTGTTTTTTGCCTTCAATTGTTATTCTTTTTGCAGTCTGATTTTTAAGTTTGACCACAAAAAGGTCTAACTTTCTTTCTCGAGAGGTGCAAGTGAAACTTTTCTATACATTCGGTTGTTACCTAATGTCTCTTATGTTATTGAATGTATTTGTTTTAACGAAACTTCTGTGATTTTTTGAACTTGTCAAGTTTTTATATGACTATAGTCAACATTTTCCTTATTGTCAGTAAATTCAGGTCAACCTTTCCTCCTTATAGAACGAAAACTAATTTTGTGGACGATTGTTTTAACAGAAGGTTTTCTTGCTTTTGGTACTACGAGTTTTTGTACAGAGTTTTTTGATTTTGTCCATTTTTGCTGTTGCCCATAATTGCTCATTTTTGCTGTTGTTTTTGTTTCTTTTGTAGTTTGTCACATTATTTAACAATCCAACTGAAAAAAACTTTACATCATTTGAAACTGAACATAATTTTTGTTTTTATAACATATAGTTTGAAGGGCTGCAACACCGTTCTCTTGCAGAAATTGGTAGTTTTTTATTTTTGCCGTTTGTTTGTTGTTAATTTTTGTTGTCATATGCCAAATATTGTGTAGTTGAAGGTCACAATGGTCAACTATAGATAAACAATTGAACTTTAATAACTGATATGGGTAAATAACTAATGTTTGTTTTGACTTTCGAAATACATTTCTGAGAAAAAGAGTAATAGTATTCTTCAACTTATCCTTTTTGTTCTGGTTTGCGTTTTTTTTTTCGGATTTTACAATGTTGTATCATTTTTGTAGATTAGCCTCATTATTAAGAGCTCGTTTTTATGTTTTGTTGAAATAAACAATAAATTTTCTGTTGTTTAAACTTTTTAAATGATGTCGTCAGGGCTTGGACAATTTGTTTCAGAAAAATTTTGTGAAGTTTTGATACTTTTCAGTTTTTGTGGTTCTTTTTGTTGTCAGTTTGTGATAGTCGTTTTTCAAAAAGATGGTATGATGATCAAAGGAGACGCAAATGAAGATGTTATATTCTCGCGGTTAATATCTTATAAATGTAATGGCTTCAAATCTGTGGTTTCGTAAAGTTGTTTTTGAAACTTAATAATTCAGCTTGTATTTAATGTTATTTTATAGTCTTATGACTTAGTCTCATTAAAAACAGTCGCAACTAGTTTTCGGAGTAGTTGCAAGACAAACTGTCTACTCTTTTAGTCGAAAGCTTTTGTTGGCTATGAATTTTGAAAATATTTGTTTTTAATAAACAAAGAGATAGAGTTTTGAGATCTGCCAAATTTATTTCTGTTAAATTGTAGCTCAGCATCTCTATGTAAAATTCACATCTTTTATATTTTGAAATACAATCTGCTCTTCAACGGTTTTATTTTCCTCAAATGGTTTTCTTGGAACAACCAGTTTTCATAAAACCAATTTTTGTGATTTTTGCAAAATTGCTTCTTTTTTGTAGGTTTTGTTTTCTTTTCTCATTATCACAATAATGGGCGTCATTTGACGTACAAATCTTGTCACCTGCAAAAAATGCAAACAAAGATTTTTACTGTTTTTAGTGATCACCTTAATATTTAATTGATAGGGGGCATCGTTTTCGTGCATAATTTTTCGTGCAATTTTTGCCAGTATTTGTCGTTCTTTTTGTAGTCGCATGACATATCCTGGATGATGAAAAGCCTCAATAGCTCTCTATTGAGGTATAAAAGACTCTCTCAATGATTTCTTTTGATCCGTAATGTTTCTAATCAGGTCGAATTTAATTCTTTTTTAAAAAAGGCAATGTTTTAGTAAACTTTGCCTTTTTGCTCATTTCTTTCAAGTTGTTGCCAAGTCGCATCGAGGAAAAGTCCCATATTTTGTTCCAAAAAGGTGCTGGTTAATCTTCTGAGTAAAAATTTTATCTGATGCCATTTTGATTTGGTTATTCGTGGTTTACAAATAAAAGGACAAGGAGTTTTGGTCGTAATTAGTATTTGTAACTATTTGATTTTTATTGCAGTCTTTTCTGTTAGTCATATTATGGTAGCCACAGGTCTCATGGTCTCATAGGCCCTCTAGAGTAAATTGTTTGATTCTTTTAGTAGTTTGTTGAACGATATGTTGATCTGTTTTTTTATCTCTTCCTCATTTGGTAGACAATTAAGTGAAAAATGTAGATGAGCGGGGTCGGAACTTAATGTGCGAACGCACATTACCGATCCTCCTTGTATACTGTCTATCGTTTTTGGCATATATTTTAACAATTATATGTACGCTTGGGATTGCTTTTGACTATTTAGAGCGCAGATTAGATTTCTACTAGCAGTTATGATCTATTTTTGTAATTTTACTGTTTGATAAAAATTTTTACTACTCTCTTACGGCGTGTGTTTGTCGAATTTTTATTCTACGAGGATTTATTTATTTTTTAGTTGCAATTAGAGGTGATTGTCTTTTTAATTTTTTTGGTATCATTTTAATGTTGTTGATGTCACTGAAAATTGACTGTCAGGTCAAAATTTAGTTTTGATCCGCTTCTGTAGATTTACGCCCGTTTCTTTTTTTTTGTGCATTTCTGGATAACGTGTTTCGTGCAAGTGCGTATTTAGATGTATTTTATGAGTATCGTTAAGAAGAAAAGATGATCGACTGTCTTTGGTGAATCTCTTGCTAGATGTAGTGTTTTCAAAAACTTCTGAGATTGTGATTTTATCTGTCTGTCCACTTTCTTCCCTGGTTGTCTTTGTACTTTTCGATCTGATTATTTTCTATCATTTTGCTAGTCATCGATTCCAGATATACAGTATCTCGCTGTTATTTTAAATTAGTTTTTTTTCTCTGAAATTTCCGTAACTTCGCGACCTGTGGCGTTTTAGCAAAAAATCTAGCAGATTTTGCTTTATTTTGTTTCTTTTTGTAGATCCATTTTTTTCAAATTTACTTGTATAAGAAATGAAATTATTTGATTTACTGCGTTAAATTGATGCGCCTCAAGACAAGCTTTGCTTCGTTTCAATTCCAGAGTCGTGGCTATGTTGTTTGTTTTGTCGTCAACATTTTTGTTACCACCATATGATGTCACGCTCACTTCCAATCAGCTTTTGTTCATTAGTTCATGCTTGCTACCGCAGCTGTTTCCTGGTGGTCTGTTATTATTGCAAAGCACAAAGTTAATGATCATTTATTTGCAGTTGATATACAGGCACTTCATATAAGGAAATTGCGCGCTTTTTCTCGACTTTTGCAGAAGGCTAGTTATTGAAGCGAGGCAGAAGAAGTGAGGATAATTATTTTTCTCAATTGTTTATTGAAAACATTTTTTGAATTTATGGAAAACACTTTTCGATATTCACTCAAAGTCGCTCATTCTGGTCCTTTAATCGCATTTTGCCTTCTGTGCTGCTCCGGTTTTTGTGTCGTGTCCTGAAGAGAGAGTATTGGGTTATTATTTACGAATAGTCTGGCATTGCTTCTCTGAAATGAAAAGCTCAAGTAGACTTTGACTTTCAAAATTTTCTGAAAGCACCTTTATCAAAATCAATTTACGTCTTCAAATGTGTCCCGCGTGAACGAAAATGTTGTCGACATGAAAACCTGTGTCACGCAAACTTATACTCGTTTTTCCGCTATTAATAATTTGCAAAAAGTTATCGTTTTCGACACGCTTGATTAAAATTTAAAACTCAAGTCAGATGTAATAATAAAACTGTCTGGCATGTTTTACATCGTGAAAGTTTTATCGCATATTAATCACCTTTTTAATGACCATTTGCGTTTTTCAGAATGGACTGCCTATATTTTGGTTTAAACATGGTGGAAGATTTCATAAGTCGTGTAACGTCTAATTGTAGGAAATCCACCTTTGATATTTTGAGTTCGGAGACATCCGAATTTTACGGTACCTTAAGAGTTGGAGTGGTCGAAAATGAGTTCCGGGTTCCCTTCTTAACCGACAATTCCAATTCGGGAACGTCCAAGCGAGCAATAATGAAACAAGAGGCATCGAACCCTTCTAACGCAAAGACATCTAAGTCGTCCGTTAGAGTTTTTCAAAACTCGGTTCAATCAACTCTTAAATCCTCGAATTCTTCTGTCCAAATTCAACCAAGTTTTCAACAAGATCCGAACGACTTAGTGGGTGCAATGCAATCTTTGGAAACGGGCGAGAAATTGTTTTCATGTAAGTTATGCGGGCTGCAAGGCAAACAGAGACAGAATGTTCGCAGACATGTTGTGCTGAAACATATGCAAAGCTTGATAGAAACTGTTAAATGTTCAATTTGTGGGAAAGAATTCACTCTCAAGTCGAATCTGAAGAGTCATTACATTTCAGCTCACGGGATGCCTGAAAATTTAGCAAAAGCGGCCGTCAATTCGAATTAGAACTCGTATTACTGCGAAAAATTAACAGCTTCTTAGGTTCATCAGGGAGATTTTGTGTATGCATAAACTAACAAATTTAGTAGTCATAGTTTGTTTCTTATTTCTTAATTTGTTTTTTATTACTTCATGAATTCTTTATCTCTTTTGAAGACGTTGTAATTGTGCTGATATTTAAATTGCTATTGTAGAAAGTTCCTTCTAGCATTTAAGATTAATTGTCTTTTGCTTTTGGGTGATGTAGTTCTACCAATTGTGATTAAGTGACTTTTTTTCATGTAAAATTTTGTTAGTGGTATCACCATAGAGTGTACGTTAATTAACCAAAGTTTTGAGGAAAAGTTCTGGGCATTCTCAGCTTTTAACTCGAAAAATTTTGTCCATAATTTTTTCTGCTCGATAAATTTCTATAATTTGTAGCATTATCTGTGTGCTCTATCCCTTTTTTTACGTGTATTGAGATGTTGTTCAACGTTTTCACGAGAAAATGGAGCTGCCATTTCCAAAATTCAGTTTCTCATTTCGATTCCGTTTCAAGAGAATTTCTGTATAATCAACTGCGTGTTTAGTTGGGTTTCATAAAAATTGGTGGTATATTCGTTTTATCTTGGCACGCTGCAGTGGGAAATTGTCTGTCACTTATTATTTCTTTCATTATGGCTCAATTTTTTTCTGGAAAATATTGGCAGAGATCTTTGGGTATATATTGAAGTTGTCAAATATCGTGAGGTATTAAAATTACAGGTTGCGGAAGACGAATGTAAATTAACTTTGAGCTTGGTTCAGTTCCCTTGCTCCTCTATTGAAGCTGAGAATTCAAAGCCCTGCAGCCCCTAATGCGTAAAACTGAGCTGCGTAGTTTCGCTGTATGATTCATCGCATTTGCCGCTGAGTTTCTCTGCAATTAGTTTTATGACCCTGCTTTGAGAGGGTCCGGAAACATCCTGTTTATGCAAACACATGTGGGTTAAAGCTGCTGTTCTCGATTTGGACGACCCAATCTTCGTATTTCAGCTTTTTCAGTGATTAGTGTCTCTTGTTGGCAGGATGAGACCTGAGCAGCATAAATCTGTACATCGAAAAATGTTCTACTTTTGTCCATTTACTTTGATATCTAGACAGGCATCTTCTTCAATGAGATAGGTATCGGTGACTTAAGGTGCCCGTTGCTCCGGCTGAAGTTTTTTTAGCTCGATATCGCAGCAAACCACATGAAGGAGGCTTGCAATGGTTTCTCTGATATAGTCCTGCTTCATCTGAATGTATGCTGATTTTGGATTGTGTAGAGCCCTCTATGTCCTAAAGTGTGCTTCGAGGGCCATCCGGATCTCAAAGATAGGCCATCGTGAAAATCTGGTACAGTCAATTTGAATTCATTTCGTTTTAAGGGTCGTTTGGTGACTGGCCGCATCTTTCTCCGCCGTCATCTGGAGAGCGTATTTTTTTCTCTGAAATGTCAAACTGAACCAAATTCCCACCAAAATTTTACATGTTTTTGTCGCAGCACAAAATTGACAAAAATTTTACAATTTTTGTCACCGCCAAAATTGAGAAAAGTTGACAAGTTTTTTCCATACCCTCGAAATGCACCGCACGATTTGTAACGCGTGGGACGTCCCCACCCGTGACAAAACGTGCATATTACGATACTACTGGTAGCTTTTAACAATTCCAGGTGTCAACGCTGAAAGTTGCTATAAAATCTAAAAATTTCAATGATTGCCGTGAATGGTTGCAAGAATAGCGGTTTTCAGCGCTCACTTCGGCGAATTCGGTAAAAGTCTGATTTTCACCTCTCAAAACAGCAAAGCTTACGTCAATTCTTCTGTAAAAATCTCCACAAACCTTTTTCAGGTGAGTTTTTGTAAAGTTTCTGACTTTTAACGGCGAAACTTTATTTTTCACAGCTTTCTCTTTCTGTTGGTACCAAACGATGAAAAATTTTTTCCTTGTTCTAGCGGTCAAAAAAGTTTCACCGCAAAAAATCTCTAACTTTGCTCAAAATTCACCGCAAAAAACCGCAAATTGCAAATAAAATTAACCACTAAAAATCCCAAATCTCACTAAAATTCACCACTTTCACAGCAGTTGTCATTAAATGTTGCGGGTGTTTTGAGGTGAAAAATATGTAGCACCGCTTATAACCTCAATTATAGCAATTTTAATTATATAACTTTTTGACAACTCAACGTGGTTTATGCATTAACTTTTAAGATTTGTATAATGATTCAATTGGTCGTTTCTTTTAGGCATTGCGAAGTCTTCCGGAGTCAAAATAAAGTGATTTATTAGATATGGATATCATCAGTTATTGTAATCAATTTTTTCAAGATCTGTTATGCAAAAGGAACTAGTTTGTCAAAAGGACCGACAAAGATAGACAAGTTGATTGGAGTTTTATACAACGATTCGATACAAAAAATGTCAACATTACTTTTAATAGCAATAACCGGGGATCACTCTATACATATTGGACATATCAGAAATTAAAAATATTTTTTTCGAAAATAATGAATATTTAAAATCCCTTCTAGGGTTGATTTTTTAAAATTAAAATTATATCAAGTATGCAACTATACAAGGCTATTGCGGCTAGTAAAACTCATTAAAAATATTTCGGTTCTTCAAAATGCTAAAACAATTATTTTTTATTCGGATTTAATCGACAGTTTTTCAATTGTGTTTGCGCAACAATAGAATCTGATTTTCTCGGTTACCATAATTATATTATCATCGTTTCCCGGATATCATAAATATCACTGATAAACAAATGTTAAAATTTTTCTCTTTTGAGAGTTGAAAATTTGTGAGCTCTTTTTTTAAAGATGTTTGTCATGCAGAGTTAAAAATTTTCGTAACGTAACGTAAGAGGCCAAATGACCAATTAAAGTATCAGAATTCGCTTGAAAAATGTCTTCTAATTGCACGCTAATTTTAACTACCCAGATAGCTTGAATTCCACGTACATAATACATACAAACAATGCTGTCATTTCTAGTCAAGGTTTGACCGGTATCATGTGCATATTTTTGAACCCTTGATTTTGCTCTATAATATGACGATAATTTTTGTCTATTTTAATAATCAAATCCTCTATAGACTGGACATTTTGCAGAACTGGACATCAAATTCAATATTTCAGAAGCAGGGTTATTTCAGCCTTTTCAAGCTTTGATTTTTTCAAAATTATCTTTAACACAGGAGTTTCTGCACGTTTAGAATACAGCCCACTATCTCTAATTTATCCAGATTACAGCGCTTAACGATGAAGAAGGTCAATGTGTATCTCTCACTCTGACTCCATTCTGATCATGTCATTTTGCTGGGTGTTCACCAAAAATGGGAACAATTCGCTGACCGATTCTCTGCTTTTTAACTGCGCAAATACTAACTCTGTCTCTAATCTGGTTGTTCAATCAACATGTTTATGCTGCAATAGTTGTATAAAATAGGAGCATGAACAGTTTTTATAATGCTCGATAAAACAAATCTTTAACAACTTGTTACAAGTATTTAATAAGTTATAAATGTGTCTTTTGTGAAGTTTGCCAAAATGGTGGAGCGAAATAACCACAGTCGACTTCGAAATGTTATCTTGCAAGATCTAAGACTGTATATTCTTGTTATTTTTTCCTCCAAAATCGATTTCTTAACTGATATCGTTCAACTTGCAGATAATTTTGCGAAGATTGTCTAATTAAGACAAGAAGGCCGTCTTTGTACCACTTTTTTCAATTTAAGAAGAACTTACAACCAATATAGCTACCTATTTGTTTAAACTGTTGAAGTTCAATCAAAAATTATTTGAAAAAAAAATCTAAGCCCCTTCCGAAATGAGATAATATAAATGTAACGGAACGAAATACATTGCAAATAAAGGTATAATACAAAAGTATCACAACGAATTAGGTAAAATTTTTGCAAAGAAATTATCTAAACATTTTTGTTTGAAACCACAAAAAAACCAAGAATCAATCCAAATTATTTCATTTAACATGAACGACCTGGATCATTTTAACATTGTAAATCAGCGCTGAATCATAGTTTTTCTCAGTCTGTTTTTTACTATGAGCATATTTTGATCATGTTACTTTTTACACTGTTCAGACAAAAATCATAGTAAAAAACCGGCCCTCTGAAAACACTCTGAACAGTCCAAAATCCAATTCTTCGTTTACCATTCACAGTCAAAAAAACATTCTGCAAATATTCTGGATGGCCAGAGTGCGAAAAAATTTGAAAAAAAAGAGAAATGCTTCGGCTACTAATAGAATAAAAACGAGGAGAGACAACAATCAATTGTATCCCTATTTTTATTAATAAAGAATGTTTATGAATACATCTTCAGATTTCCGATAAGAAAAGGTAGCTCAAGAAAAATGATTCCGTGAAAGAGGATGCTTCATAAGAGTCAATAATATACAAGGATGCTCGTTAATGTGAGTTCGCACATGATGTTCCGACCTGAGCTCATCTACACTTTTGACTTAATTGTCAACCAAATGAAGAGATAATAAAATAGATGTTTGAGTTTTTAAAAACGTTTAAAAACCGAACTACTTGTTGAAAAACATAATGCCATGCCTCATCACAGCGCTGACGAGATCTTTCATTGACAAACTACGAGAAAAAAAACAAACAACAAAAGAAGCAAAAACAAAAGTTTCACGGCAAAAACTAAGTATCTAAATTTGAACGCACCTAGTAACAACGCCAAAATTCAATCGTTTAAAAACCTTAATTGCCCAAATTTAATTTGTCCATACTATACAGCAGATGGCAAAGTTACTTAATGAGACTAAGTAACAAAGTCGACTAAAGAAATTAATAAGGCGAAATTGAAAAATCAATCAACTTTTTTGAACCAAATAATTTCTAAAGGCTAAAATTCATCACCTAAAGTCTAAAAATAATTAGCTTTTAACGAAATAAGGAAATAGTTCTTAATAAATTTACTAACCATTCATTATGAAACCAACAAGACCTGTCGTTGGTTAGATTAAGCCATAGGAACGGACTACAGAAGCAGAAAAACTCAAAAAAATAAACAATTTGCGAAAACACAAATTATTGAAGTCATTAAAATCATTAGCTATTATCTGAATAATATGTATTCTTCCTTCCATTTTCATTCAAACTAATGCAACTGAATTTATACTGAAGGATTAAATAAGTGCATTTGTGCCACATTTGAAAATCATTGGGATCTCTTATTACGCGAATGTGCTAAAAGTAGAGAAAAAGAAACATAAGTACACCACTCAAACTTTTATTTAAACGCATATTTAAACAAAACATCAGTTACGATATGATATCACTAGACATTTAAATTTTCGAATACAAGAAGTTGAATGACACCTCTCAATGATGAGAATAAGCTACAAGTTGACGAAAAAAACAACAAAAAATGAAAAGTTTAAAAAATCATTGAAAATGTATAATATCATAAACTTTGAGACTATTCGCTATAAAATGACTGCCTCGGGTAACATCAATCCTTAAATACTCAATACAAGCTTTTGAGACCGGTCGGCATTTTACGCCTACCTAAAGATTAAAAATATGCAAAAACCGCTAATTCAAAAAAAAATTGAGCGAGAAAAGTGTCGAAGCCTTTTCAAAATATCTTTCCGGTAAAGACTTTTCTATCATCCATTAATTTTTAACAGCACGAAATTCTTTTTTTAATATGACTTCAAAATATCAATATATATGAGCAAATACATTAAAACCACGAAATTTCTGAGAAAACTATTGGTATCTACGCCATTAAATTGAATTTCTTACTGCGAAAGGCAATAAGAGCGCCGCTCGATGGGAGCATAAGAGTTATGCTTCGATGGGACGACAAGGATGTTTGTCATTGATAAGTCACCGATACGATAAGACATTACAATAAGTCATTGACTAAGAAACCAAGAACAAATACAGGCAAACCCAAAAATTCAGTAAAGTGAGAGAAGAAAGTGTCGAAGCCATTTAAACCATAAGTTTTTCTCTGAAAACTTTATCCATGATCCATTGAACGTCTTCCCTAAACCCACGGGAGCTATCCCAATTAGGCTAATGTGATAAAATTTCGAAAGGATTCAAAAATACGAAAATGTCAGAAAATTTCAAAACTGTTTTTGAAATCTTGTGGCCTCAAAGTCATAAAAGCAATAGTTAGAAGATGAAACCGCTAAACAGATTAGTTTTGGTTGCAGTAGAAAGGAAGGGGATCCTGTCAGTACTGAGGTTGACTTACAGTTTACAGAAATAAGTTTATGATCGTTAATGTTTAAAAAAAATTTTCGAATTATGTATAAAGCCTTTATAGCCATTAGCTGTCCAATCAAAGCTTTGAATAGCTTCACTAATGCTCATTACGAAACGCATTGCACTTTAAGTCAACCAATCAATGCCATAGGGCTCCAAAAATTCTGTAAAACCTCAAAAAGAGAATCAAAATTTCATTAAAAATTACAAAAGCTCAGAGTCGATGCCATAAAAAATATGTGCGATTCCTTGAAAACGTGTTTTTTGTTCATTAGGCGTCATTTTACTGTAAATCAGGTTTATCATTAACCAAACATCGATATGAAAAGTGACCAGTCTCTAGGTGACCTAAAGTTTTCTGAAAAAACAGCTTTCAAATAGAGTTCGATTTTGTTTATTGTACACTTCCCTATGGGACAAGAACTAGCTTTTTATCACCTTTCGTGTATTAGGAATAAAAAATTGATCCCTTTTTTGGCGTGAAATGTGATTTTGAATGAAAAATTTTTAAAGAAAAGGTCATAATTTGAAGAAAAATTACAATAAAAGTGAACGAACTCATACCAAATATCACGTGTTCACACTAAACTTCAATCCTCGATAACTCCTCGAAAAATACCAAATTCAAAAAAAATCTTTTTTAATTTCAAATTCTAGGCTGGACGATGTTTTTATTTATACCACTCACATTTCTCTACGATGAATATATCGATCGGCCCAAATTGACTGAACAAAAAAACCCATTTGAGTATATAGTTCCTTCCCCCACAAGTGGGGTCGGAACAATAAAATCAGCTCGTAACGAACTTTCAAGAATCGTTTAAGACAACCATCAAGATCGCGCAGCAAAGTCATCGTCATTTATGATCGTGCTAGATAGACATGTTTTACAGGATTTCATGTCAGAATCATTCAGATCTACCACGATACCCTGGCTGAGGTCAGAAACAAAAGAAAATTAATATCCATGCAAAATATAATTGTATCAGACGAAAAACATGTACAGTTTTTCTTTTCTCTCCTCTAATGATTTTTAATTTCAAAATTTTTCGTTCATTCTCCGTTCATTAAATAGTATCTCCGATCAGACGTTCATGTGTTCGTCAGATATTCGGTCTATTTCAAGAATTTGTGAAAACTTTGTGCATTGAGAAGTGTTACTAAATTCTAAAAACTTGGTTATTGAAAATTACGTTGCAAATGTTGTATTTCATTTGGCATTACTGTAAGATCACTGAAAACTTCAGCAGCGTACGATCATCTTAGAAGGAAAATTGTCAACCAGAGGGCAGAAAATTGGAGGCAGTTTTTTATGTTTAGTGGTGACATTTATCAACATTTGCGAAACAGTTTCTTCTAAAGGTTTCATTTTTGTGAGCGCTTCTTGTAAGAAATCTAAAACAGTAATGAAATTTAATACATTTTAGTGTTTTTTAATTCACATTTTTTGTGCGCGCAGACTCGAATGTATTATTGACTTTTGCGCCTTCAAAGTTGCTCAGGTTCAGTCTTTCATGAGTTCAAAATTGCCATGACCAGACTTTCGTGCTTTGAAGGTTGCCTGCGTCCAGATTCCGTGCAGTCAAAAATGGCTGTTTTCAGACTTTCGTCCCTTCAAAGGTTTTCGCTCGTTCAACATTGACGATATGCAAACTTTCGTTCGTTCATGTGTAATTTTGAACCCATGGCACCACCTTCGCTCATTTTGGTCTCGACATGTCAATTCAACACAAAATGATGCAAGATCTACGCTTATAAACGCATTATTAATTTACACGCAAGATTGGCGGTTAGTGCGTTGAATTTATGCAAGATCTACGCTAAATTCAATGCAAAGTTATGTAAGATCTACGCTCAATTTAACGCAAAAATATGTAAGATCTACGCTAAATTCAACTCAAAATTATGTAAGATCTACGCTTGAGAACGCAAATTTATGTAAGATTAGCGTGGAGGCGTTGAATTTAGGTAGGATCTACGCTTGAGCGTAGATATTACAAAAGTCAACGGATTCATCGCCAATCTTACATAGTTTTGCGCTTTGTTGAGGTGACACCTCGGCCCGGGTTCTAAAATGTTTTTGACTCAGCTAACCGTCGGCTATTTGAGCACACAACCCTCTTTTTAAAGCGTAACTGATCAGAAGGGTCACAAATTACGCCGCCTCGGACCAAAAAGATTTGCAGGTCAAACTGAAACCTCTAATCTCAAATGGGAATGCTCAAGCCCCAAGTGGTCCACTGGTCACAGCATCCTTGAGCGAAATGGTATCAGACTCTGGTTAAACTGAATCCGAATTAGTTCAGCTTCATCTTTATTTATTGAATATTTATTTATTGGATATTGAGAATTATTCATTGGATATTTATCTTTATTTATTCGATATTGGAAAAAATGCTCCTCTTAGCAGTTCTCGCTATTAAAAAGTAACTCCTTCTGTTAAAAAAGTAATTCTTAATAAAAAATTATAATTCCTAATATTAAAAAAGTAATTCCTATTAAAAAAGTATAATTCCTTCTATTGAAAAGTATAATTCCTTCTATTAAGAGCAGTTCTGTTGCGTCGCAACACTTATTTTTGTTAATTAGACTTGCTTTAAACGCTTTAAAGACGTAAATGCTTTATGCTTAAGAAGAACTCAAGCTCAAAAGGAAAGTGTTTGTGATAAAATCTGATGAAATTATGATTTCATAGTTCAAATTATGATCACGTGGTAATTCTTACAAGAGCCTTTCAAGTTTTTTGTAAACCCTTAACCTATTTTTTGGTGGACCAATAAATGTTGCGTCTCAACACTTTTTTTGTTAATTAGACTTGCTTTAAACGCTTTGAAGACTTAAATGCTTTTTGCTTAAGAAGAACTCAAGCTCAAAAGGAAGCTCTTGTGTTTGTGATAAAATATATGAAATTATGATTTCTTAGTTCAAATCACGTGGTAATTTATTGTTGCATTTTGTTGCTGATGTCATCTTGTGTTGAAGTTTTGAAGCTCTCGAAATAAAGGTTGTTTACCGCAACATAACCCGGCCTCCTTGAACGAGTTCAAATGAAAAATAATATTGAAGTCACTTGAGACCATTTGACACAAGACACTTCACAGAAAATTTTTGAAGAGGAAATTGTTTTCTGAAAATTGATTGTTGTTTGCCTTGTTGTCATCTTCGTCGTCGTAGTCGTCTTTTTCGTATGTTTGTTGTTGTCGTCATCATCATCCTCATGGTCATTATCATCACCACCGCAATTGTGGTCATCAGTGTCGTTGCTGTCATGAAAATGAATAATTAAGAATTTGCGTGACAGACTGAAAAAAATTAATTGCTGATGTTATTGACTTGAATATTGATTGCTCATTGTCTAGGGAACGCTTATCCTCCGGTCTTGATGTATTGAAATAGGTTGTGCTGCTGACTCGTCAATCCTCATCCATCGGGTCATCCGCTGTCTTCCATATGGGTAACCAAGATTCTTGTTTTTCTTTCTCCAATGGAACAAGTCGGCTGACTGCTCGTATGTAGAGTCCTGCTTGAGTTCTAACTTGGACTACTCGTACCATCTTGTCATTTCCGTCGGAAATTTTTGTAATCCTTGCCAGTGGCCATAGCATTGGAGGCGTGTTGTCTTCCTTGATGACAACAATGTCATTGGCGGCGTACTGTTGCTTGTTATCCTGCCATTTTGGGCGATGTTGAAGTGTTGTCAAGTAGTCGACGGACCACTTTTTCCAAAATGGTCTGACAATATTGTTGATGCTTTTGAACCTTCTTTTTAGTGTCCGGTTATCTTCTTGAGATGACTCCGGTAAAACTGTTAGTGGGCGTCCAATAAGAAAAGGAGCGGGCGTTAGTGCTGAGGGGTCCTTGGCATCGCTAGAGGGGGCTGTCAGCGGGCGAGAATATAGAATGACCTCAATGTGAGTGATCAAGGTTGTGAAATCCTCAAAAGACATCTTTGTTGTTCCCACAGTCCTGTAAAAATGTCTCTTCATGGATTTTATTGCGGCTTCCCAGAGACCTTCGAAGTGAGGCATCCGTGGAGGAATTGTCAACCAGTTTATCTAATGTCCTGTAATGAAGGCATCTACCAGATTCTTGAATTCTCTATCCATTAATAATTTCCGAAACTCAATTTCTCCCCGAGTTCCAATTGAGGTCCTTGAGTTGTCACTATATATATTTTCGGGCAGTCCATGTTGTGATGTGAAGCGTTTTATGGCGTCCAGACAGTCTTCTTTAGTCAATGTTGTCACTGTTTCCATATGAACAGCCTTTGTGCTGAAACATACAAAAGGGCAACTTACATCTGCAGTTTTTCGCTGCTGTCTTTTGTACTGAAGGGTCCACAGTAGTCGAAACCAGTGTGGGTGAAAGCAAATGATGAAACAACACGTTCTGTTGGGAGATCTCCCATTTGCGGCTGATGAATCCTGGCGTCGTGGCGAATGCAGGGCTTGCAGTTGTAAATGAATTTTTTAACAGCTGATAGTCCTCCGGGTATCCAAACTGCTTGTCGAAGATAAAACAATGTTAACGGTGAGTGTCCGTGTAAATTCCTTGCATGAGCTTCTCGTATCAGAAGCACTGTGATTGCCGAATCTTTGGGAATCAGGATAGGAAACCTCTTGTCAATGTTGTTTGGCGAATTTGCCAGTCGTCCGCCCCCGCGAACAACTTTATTGTCTGGGTCGTAGAAGGGAGAAAGTTTGAAAAGTCTTCCTCTTTTTAGAAAGAGCTTTATTCTTCATTTTGTGGTACTGTTGATCAGTTCTTCTCCACTTATACCTAGATGTTGCTCCATTTCATTGAAACTTGTTGGTTTATCTAAATTACCTAATTAGGCTGTACCAAGTTTAGCTACCTGAACCTACCAATCCTGCCTACCTCAACTTTACCAGCCTTACCTACCTCAATCTTACCAGCTTTACTTACCTCGCTTTGACCTACCTTTCCTACCTTAACCTTACCAACCTCAACCTTACCAAACGCAACCCTACCTACCTCAACCTCACCAACATTACCTACCTCAACTTTACCAAGGAGTTTATGACTATGCGCATTGTCCGAATTGTTTTTACCTTTCCCTTCTGTCATTGATGAAGATGACTGACTAACAATGGCGTCAAACTCTTGCAAGTAAAGTTTTTGAATAAAACCGTATTTGGCAATCCGTCCATGTTAAAGATCTGAAGAGCTGAGTTGACCAATTGATCGAAATTAAGATGCTGTTGCAGCTTCCGACATTTTCTGTTGACATCGTTTTGATGATAGGTTCCTCTTCTGTGAGTAGCATTTGGTATCAGATTGTGTTGGATCTGTTCTGCTGGCAAAGGTCTTCTGGCTTTGTTGTTTAGCCTTCTGAGTGAATTTCTTGACATAACAGAAAATTGGAACCAGTTTTCCAAACGAGGATATTCGATTACTTAGCTGAACTATTGAGTTGTTCTCCTGAGTAATAACCATTGTTGTTTGCTTCAGTGTTTGCACTTCATTGTTCACTGCGGGCTAATGTTCCTCAATTGATTCCGCCTTTGGCCAATAATCTTCGCGTTTTTCTAGCCAGTGGGGTCCACTCCACCAAAGGCTGTGTTTGGCTAGGTTTGCGGCTGAGATCCCTCGTGATGCGCAATCAGCAGGATTCTCCTCCGTCGGCACGAAATTCCTATTGCTGGATGAAATGACGTTCTGAATTGTTGCAACACGGTTGGCAACGAATGTATTCCACTTTCTCTGAAACTCTTGCAGCCAAACAAGTGTCAGCGTTGAATCTGTCCAAGCGTCCACCTTCGTTGTCGGGAAACGTTGATCGCTCAAAGATGATGATACCGCTTCCACCAAATTTGCTCCAAGAAGTGCTGCACAAAGGTCCAGCCATTGAGCGCACAAGTTCCTTATTGGATCAACTTTGGTCGTTGCTGTCAACATCCTTGCGTGAACCGATCCGTCGAAAGATTGCCGTATACACAAAACTGCGGCGTAGGCTGTAGTCGATGCATCACAGAAGACGTAAAGTTCAATGTCCAATGATGCTGGCAAGAATGAAACTACCTTACTGGGCAGTGTAATATTTTTCAGTTCCCTCAGTTGAAGTCTGAGTCGGCTGTATTGTTGCTGAAGGCCTTTCGACAAAGCTTTGTCCAATCCAAGTCGGTCCATCCAAAGTAGTTGCACAAAAGATTTGAACTGTAATGTTGTAGGTGAAAGCCATCCCAAAGGATCAGAGAGCCGGGTGACTTCTGACAGCAATTCGCGTTTTGTAGATGGTGTCGTTTCGTCCAGTTTTGCTATGAATCTGAAGTGGTCTGGATTTGGGTTCCACTTGACGCCTGAAGTTCTTATACTATAGTCGTCGCTTTTAATTGTCATCTCGTTGGTTGTTTATCGACAGTTTGCTGGTAATCTTTCAACATGTTCTGAGTTACTTGGAGTCCATTTGCGAATCTCAAATCCTGCCTCTGAAAGAATTGCTATGATTGAGTCCTGCACCTTCATTGCACTTTCCAAATAGGGTGCTCCTGTCAACAAGTCGTCGACGTACATGTCTGTCATGATTCCTAGCTGTACATTTTCGTCCGTAACATCTTCTGCTAAAACCTGTAAGGGACGCCGATGATGCTATTCCGTACGTGACACGTGTCATCCTAAATGTCTTTATATCTGTTGAGTTCGGTTCCTCCAAAGATGACAGTCTTTATTTTTGGGTTCCGGTTGCGCTTGTTTGTACTTTTTTGCAATGTATGCTGAAAAGGCCACAGGATGCATACGGAAACGGATCAGGAATCTGAATAGATCTTTCTGGATCTTGGGTCCCCCCATCAATCTATCGTTCAAAGAAATTCCACTGGTAGTCTTCGCTGAACCGTCAAGGACTACATGCAGCTTCGTAGTTTTACTTGAATTTTTGAACACACAGTGATGGCTGAGACAAAAGCATTTCTCTATTGGCAGTATAATCTCCTTTGCGGGTACTTCATCCATGTGTCCTAGTTTAATGAACTTCTGGATGAACTCGTTGTATCGTCTGTACAGAACAGGCTGTTTTTGAAGTTTATGGAGCCGACTTCTAAGACTTCTAAGCTTGCTGCTGTGAATCCCCCACTTCTCCAATTTCTTTCTTAAACGGCAGTTTTACGGATAAACCTTCCTTCAGTGCTTCTTCTTGTGGTTGACTTGAAGTGTTCTTCAGATCTTCTTTCTTCTTCGGTCAGATGTTTAGTTTCAGGCACTTCCTCGATTTCCCAAAAACGCTGTAAACTGTCTTCAAATGATGACACAAAGTAGGTTTGTAAAGTGGAAGAATTGTAAGATTGCACGTTTTCGCGTCCGACTACTAACCAACCGAATGCTGAGAGTCGATAAGTAACGGGGATGTTTGGTTCTTTCAGTCGGTTGTTCCCAACCATCAAGTCCTCGTTGTGTCCAGCTCCAATTATCAGATCAAATTGGGCGGGCTTGTTAAAGTCGGGATCAGCCAACTGTAGCTCCTTTACTGTCTCCTAATTGTCTGTGTTGATGTACCGGGAGGGCAAATAGTTTGTCATTTTTGTCAAAACCGACGCGTCAATGATAATTGGTGCTTTTTTTTGGTTGAAGGCAAAGGTCAACAGTTCCGCGATTAGTTGAGACTTCATTTCCTCCGAGTCCAAAAACACGAGTATTGTTCCTCTTTCTCTTTAGCTGAAGTCTTTTGTACTGCAGCTTCAGTTACAAGATTATTCTGCGATGCAGAGTCCAGAATTGCTCGCACATATGCAATTTCTCCTTGGACATCAACTGGAACAATTGCTGTCTGGAGAAAAATTTTCTGTGTTTTGTCTTCATGGGTGAGGGCTGCTGTTATCTTTTGATCAATATTTATTTGTTCTCCATTACTGCTTGAAGCTCCAGATGTAACCTTTTGCTGTTCCCCTGTTCTTTTGGCTTTGCGAATTTTTCCGAACGATTTTTTCAATGGATTGTTGACTTGATGCGCATCTTCTCGATGAAACAAAGGGTGATGCTTTCCTCCGCATTGGCGGCATGAAGAACCTTTGCAGTTCTGTGCCCGGTGTCCTGGTCGTAGACAATTGAAACAAAGTCCTTTGATTCTGATCAGCGGGGCTCGCTCATTGACACCTAAACCTTTGAACTTCCCACATTTGAAATTTCGATGTTCCTCTTCACAACATTCGCATTGCTGATTCGTTGTCGTGACATGAGTGTGAAGTTGTCTCTGTGCTTGATTTTGTTTCAAGTGCGATCGTTTTTTGGTATTTGATGAACTGTTGCTTGGTGCTGCTGACTCCAAGGCTTAAACACGTTCCTCCAGGAAAATTATTAGTTCATGATAAGTCTGTAGTTCTTTCCCATTTGAAGAAAGCTCCCAGAACTTCCGTGTTTTGGTGGGCTGTTTTGCCGCGATCAAGTACACAAAGAAGGGATCCTGATGCTCAACTGGTTGTCCCATGTTCCGAAGAGAAATTCTGTGCTCCTTCATTGTGTCGACAAATTTTTGTAATTCTCGCATGTTTCCGTTTGAAACTGGTCGATAGGAGACAATTCCATGGATATGGGCTCGCAGTATCAATCTTTTGTTGTCTTATCGGTTGTGCAAAATTTCCATTGCAACATCGAAGTTGTCGTCGGTGACTGTGATTGAAGTTAACATCTTCGAAGTTTCTCCTTTCACTGCTGACTTCAGATACTGTAATCTCAAACTGTTTGTCAATTGATCGTTATCTATTACTGCTCCCTTGAAGCGATCGATAAACGAGATCCAGTCCAAATAGTTTCCGGAAAAACTGGGCAAGTCGAGC
The DNA here is from genome assembly GCF_964194025.1 of Convolutriloba macropyga. Lineage (NCBI taxonomy): Eukaryota > Metazoa > Xenacoelomorpha > Acoela > Convolutidae > Convolutriloba > Convolutriloba macropyga. The sequence goes on along the minus strand of NC_134478.1, from coordinate 15,671,468 downwards.
TTCGGCAGATTCATGTTCTGCATATTTCTCGAAATCGTGGTGCTTCCGGCTGCAAATGAGCTCTCTTGTGACGAGTGTTTTGTCGTTCGCAGAACAAACGGATGAACATAGTCGATGTTTTGGCAGATCTTGTCATCATACTCCTCTGTCTCAACATTTTCATCGTTCAAAATGCGGGATCATCAAAAAGAGACTGAATCTTTTGGTTCTGCTCAGATAGGAGGGCTTGCTTCTTCTTCAATAATTCAACTATCTGCTGCAGTCGGATCAGGTCGTCTTCATCGATAAGTGTGATCGGTTTGTTCATTATGCCTTCTGATACATTGTAGAGTTCTGTTGCAACTCCTCTGTGAGCTCCACGCAACTTTCGAAGAAGTTCTTGATTTTCTGGCATGTTTCTGATATGCTGTTGTCTCACTGTTCTTTGCCTTGGTTTTGATGCTGTTTTCTTAGTTGTATCCTTTGGCTGTGTTCTTTGTCTTTTTCTGTTGCTGTAAATCTTTTGTGGCTAAATGCTCAGAAAACAAGTTAAAACAGCATGAAAATTGTAAATATAGGGTTGTATTTATCCCCCCAGCAAAAGTGCGGCCAATTTTAGCGCGTGAACTTAGTCTTAGTACTTCAGGGGGCAAAGTAAGCTAACAAAAACTGGGTTCTCGATGAGAACTAGAGAGATTGATTTCCTCTGAAGTTTTCCAAAAAATATGCAGTATCCTGAGTATAAAGTTGCCCCACTAGATATCCTCTACCGGGTCCCTAGGTTAGGTAAATCAACCTATTGATACAAATTAGTCAACTTTAATAACATGTGGGGGATGATGGTATCTAGTGGGGGGTCCGCTTTTCAATTTCCCTTTAAGTTTCCCCTTTTTAGGTTATCAACAATTTTTTGAGAGAGAGAGAGAATGCTTTGGTTGCTTAATGCTTTGACCATTTTATCCTTAACCTGTTTTTCGGCGGACCATTAGAAGTTGCGTCGCAACACTTTTTTTGTTAATTAGACTTGCTTTAAATGCTTTAAAGACTTAAATGCTTTATGCTTTAGAAGAACTCAAGCTCAAAAGGAAACAAGTGTTTGAGATAAAATCAGATGAAATTATGATTTCTTAGTTCATATCACGTGGTAATTTATTGTTGCATTTGTTGCAGATTTCATCTTGAATTGAATTTTTGAAGCTCTCGAAAAATGAAGGTCAAAAGGTTGTTTACCGCAACAATTTCCTTCTTTTAAAATAAGTTGTAAGCTATTAATGACGACTCAAGAGAGTGTACGCTACTCATAGTTTATATATTTATATAGCATCTGTGAAAATACAGTTTTTTTTCTTTCTTTAAGAAATCCTTGATAATGCTCATGTTTATCTTTAGGACTAAAATGAAAGCAGAAGCTAATTAAAACTAATTGATTTTTCTCAACTCACCTAAGGAAAAGGTAGTTGAACAAATATTTTGAATTGACGGCGGAAACTCAGACCCACTTCTATGATCAGACCCACTTGAAGGCACACTTGTGTGCTTCCAGACTGAAATTACAGGGTCTGAAAAGCGGTTCGAGAGCACAATTTTTTAGACAACCCCAGTGATTATGAAATTCAAAATCTTGCAAGAATCTTTCAAAATAACTTGCAAGAGAATACATATTTCATGAAATATTCTTACAAGAGTCTTGCAAGTTTTTAGTGAACTTGCAAAATTCGTGCAACTTTTTAATCCGCTCATCACTAGGGCATGGTCTGTTTTGGGACTCATCAGAGGCGGATTCCACTGCAAATAACAATAAATCAATTGATGAAATCAACGAACAAGAGGGGGACGCTAAATTCATTTAGTGGACTGTTAATTTAAATTAGAACTATTTAAGCGATGAACCAAGTATTTTAATTGAGCTTTATTCCAAAAAGAGCAAAAATGAAAGCTGAAAATAATGTAATTTTTTAATTGTCACGAAAGTTCTTCCAAGAGGCAATGTTTTTCACACAAAGAACATCTGGTCCAGTATCAGCAGCCGAGTACGCTTGAAAAAGAGAACCTTTCACGACACCATAATCACGATCATCGCTATTCTGGAAATTAGGATCTGTATCCCAAAGCAACTTGTCACTTTCAAACAGATTTGAGGGGCCTATCCAAGTTCCTTCGTCTTCAACATCCTGTAAGTCAATATACGCTGGGTGTTCAAACCGGCGGAGTGGATCGTACGGTTTGTTAAAGTCAGTCAAGAAGAGTTCAAACCCATGTCTTAGTTTGCTATTTTTGCTCAGGCAATAATCTTGTCCCTGTTGCCAAGTCATATTTCCAGCATAATTTGCTTGGTAAACAACATAAGGCACTCCTAATTCAATAGCGCAATATGATTGGTTCACTATTCGTTCGCCTCTATAGCAGTGCATCTCATTACAAATTCGTTCTGATTGAATCTCAAATTCAGAAACATTGAAAACCCGATTAGTTTGATTCAAACATTCTGAAACGCGAAAAGTGCCAATTTTGAACTGCAAGTCACAATTTTCGCCCAAAGTTTTGGACGTTTTTGCATCGTAGCAATCAGGAATATCATTCAAATGTATTCCAACATAGTCGCAATTGCTGCTGTGAACAAGTGCTTTATCGGAAGTTGTAGCGTCTTTTTCGTTCAATTCGCATATCTTTTCGTAACAGAAATTGTAAGAAATACATTCTGCAGTTCCAGAACACAGCATTGCACACTTCAACCGATTGTTAGTGGTGTGCGTTTTCAATATATGGCCAATCAGTTTTGCGCTCTCTTCAATATTTGAGAAGGCGATAGACCTAAACACAATTTTAAAACAATTTGCTATACGCCAATACTAGTAATTGAGTTCATTTGTATATCTATAGGTAGCCATTGAGACCTTTTATTACCCCATATATGGCATACGACAAAAATTAACAACAAAAACAGGGAAAATTTAAAAATAAACTCCCAAATTCTGCAAGAGAAAGGAGTCGCAGCCATAAGATATAAAAGCAATGAATAGGTTCAATTGCGTAATTTAAGCGCTCTTTCCCATTGGATGTTTCAGTAATGTGACAATTAACCAAAGAAAGAAAAAAGAATAGAAAAAATGTGCAATTATGCATAAAAATCACAAAATTTTGTCTGAAAACTCGTAGTACCAAAACCAAGTCGTTATTTAAAAAAAAACCACCGCAAATATTAGTTTGTGTCTTATATGAAAAAAACTTGACCTGTGTTTACTGAAAATAAGCTAACAGTTGCCAGAATTGAAACAAAAAAATAGACAAGTTCAAAAAGTCACTGAATTTATCTTAAAACAATTATATTCAATGTCATTAGAGGCATTAGATAACAACGGAATATATTGTATAGGTTCACTTAAGCCTCTTGAAGAAGCCGTTTGGATCTTTGGTTAGTGAGAAATTAGCAATCAGACTGCAGAGAAACTTACAAATAAAGGCAAAACACAAGAATTCACTTAAAGTTTACTAAACTCTTCGTCGAAACCATAAAAATCATTAGATTTACTCTGAAAAAACTATACATACCTTGGGCCTCATTTTCACGTAAATGGGAGATGTCATTAATTGAGCCCTTTATTGAAAAATTTGCGAGTAATTAACTGAAATTTTCAATGAAGCAAAATCTTTTGATAAGCAGCGCTCAAAAAAAATTAAAATTTTCTGATTGTAAGAATCCATAATGAGATTAAACTTATCCCTGATTTTGCTGCGCAACCAAAAAACCATCCAAATGTTCCAATTGTCCATGACGTAGATCACTCGGTAAATTGATGCTTTTTGTATAATTATTGAGTTAAATTTGCGAAAAATGATAAAATTTTAATTCTTGAGGACTTTTATATGGAGCCTAACTTGAACTAGCGTTTTATTGGCGATTATGGAGTCAGTGTTGGTGGTTTTTAGGTCTCTACGTTTGGCAGATTTCAACAAAGTGGACCAAAAGAAGCATATTTTGTGCCATTTGTGATCGAAAAAATTCTAATTTTGAAAACTTTATCAAAATTTTTAACCAAAAGAAATCAATAAAGCAATTCAGCAACACTCTGATAAAAGATTTTCTATCTTAAATGAAAACAATAACACTCTATCATTAATAGTTTTAACAGTCTTTTAGTTATAGCAAATTGCAGCCAAATTTGTGCAAAACTCACGCAGATTGTGAATGAAAAAACTGACAAAAATTAACAAAACTTTAAACCTCAATAACTACTTGTAGAAAACGAAATCTGAACTAAGTCTTTTTATTTTTTTTTGATACCACTCACAACTCTCTACGATGATTATGTCGATCGGCCAAAATTGAATGAACATAAAATCCATCTGAGTATTCAGTTCCTCCCTCCCCACTACAGTGGGGTTGAAACAAAAATTCCCGAATAAAGTATAGATAAGAAATAATAAATCTATTACATAGATGGAGAGAAATGTTTTGGCTTCATTTTGTTGGCTTTATTTTGACTTTTTAGATTTTACATTACACAGCAAGGCCGACAGCATTCGTTAAATTTAGAAAATATTCTCAGAGAAGGTTTCGCTTTCGAAATTTGATTATTGGAATACAAGTAGCTCTACACAAGAAAAAAGAAAACATGCAAAGGAAACATGCAAATGTATTAGAAGACAAAAAATGACATTGTTCTATGGTTTAGATATAACCTCAGTTCTTTACTTAGACCTCGTAAATTTGGGTGCTAAGAAACTCGGGGTCTTAAGAGTAAACAACTTTGATGCTTTTTTAAGGGCCTAAAAATTATAGCAGAAAAAAGTGTCAATATGAAAGAAAAAACTTTTACTTGAAAAGTGCTTTATTATAATTAAAGGTTTGTTAAACAACTTGCTTATAAGATTGATTTGACAATAGTGAATGCAGAAACTTTGGTTTCAGCGGTAAATTGGCATAGAAACATATGAGCTAGATTTAGAAATTAAATCATGCAAAAAATTCGTTTTAAGAACCGTTGAAATAATCAGGCTTGAGATTCAACACTCCGCGACAAGATGAAGAGGCGCTTTAAGTTTAGGGCTGAAACTGGATACTCTGGCAATGAATTAAAACTGATATAAAACATATTTAAATTGACTTATAATCTCTTTTGCACTTGTTGCACTTCTCTTTCTTTGCAGGCTGCATTCTTTGTTAGGCAACCCTGTGAGCTGCTGAGTACTTGTTTTGAACGTATCGTTTTGATGATTGTGGTACCTGATGGTGTTCTGAGATTTATTTCGTTTTGTTGTGGTAGCTTGGAAATTAAAAGTTAATGGGACTTGACAAAATATACAATCCTCTCACACAACGAGAGAAAAGGGTTAATATAATTGTATAATGTTGAATAACTGGTTCCCAGGAGATGAAGTGAACCATTTGGTGATAATTCTAATAATGTTTGGAATTTGTTGGGTTTGTTGCTGCGCTCCTTGTGATGCCCTCTTCTTCTTCGTCTATGACTCTTCACAGATTTGCTGTAGGACGAATTAGTTTTCTTTTTGTTGTATGAACGTCAAATAATCTTGGCATTTCGTCTGCTCCATAATGACATTTTGTTATCAATCCGAGGGGCCAAATACCTCTTGGTAAACTCGTTCTGAATCCAGACTAAATCGCCGGCTTTGAGTTGTTTTGACTGCCCTCTCCATTTTGCTTTTATTAGGTCTGGAGTGTACTCTCTTTTGAAGTTTACTCTAAAGTGTACTCTTTTAAGTCTTTGCAGAAGTACTCGGAAGTGTACTCTGAAATGTACTCTTTGAAGTGTTTGCAGAAGTGGTCCAAAAGCGTTTGTGTATAGCTGAAATCTTTCTTCCTGCAAGTTTTCAAATTCGCTGTGAGGGGGGCTGAAGCTAGATGGGGTCGTCTAAGAATGAAGTGGTTCGGTATTAGGGCTTTTTCGTCGTTGTTATCGGAAGAAACGTAAGTTATGGGGTGGGAGTTTAGGATGCCTTCCGTTTCTGTCACAATTGTTTCGAAAAATTCTGCTTTCAGTTGCTGATTTCCTGAGATTATGAGAAGTGTTCTCTTTGCTGTTTGTATTATTCTTTCCCAAACCTCTAAGTGGAGCAAGAGGTGGATTCATTTTTCAGAATATGTTCTGATAATTGTTGAGCAATATAGTAGTTATCAATGCTTGTATTATCCAAGTTGATTACACCTTTTTGAAGCAGTAAAAAGTTTTTCGTTGTCAAAGATTATTATCTCTGGGTGTCTTCTCCTTGATACAAAACGTCTTTGAAAAAGAAGTAAACAACTCTCGGTGTCTAGACTATGGCAAATTTCCTAAATGCACTGGACGGGTTACTAAACTGCGGATGTACTTCTTTTCAAGCTTGCGAGTGTTATCCTCAATAAAGAACAGTCCAAAAAATTCTAATCCTACAATTATGAACGGGTAATGATTTTCATCGTCATTAAAGCGAAAATGCAGTAGGTCAGACATCCTTGGTGTAATACATTGAGATCTCCATCGTCGGCATATAAAACAAGTCTGGCCTAATTCTGGCTGTTTAGTGTATTTCCTTTTCGTAAAATGTTTGCTGCTTTGTACACAGTTGTTATCCTTTTGTGTAGTTGTTACCAAATTGAAAATGGCTCTCCGACTGGGCTCATATAATTAGGTAATACTAAAATGGTTGTTGTTAAAAGTTTTGTCTGATAGAGCTCCAGTCTTCAGGGTCTTGGAAAAGAAGATTTGGTCGTTTTAGCCTCTTTTCAATGAGCATAGTTTCAAACCTCTGTTTCCATGGTCGGCAGGGATGAGTTTTCAGGGTAAATTTTTCCATTCCTCAGCTCTTTCTAAAATTTGTCGACATCGTTAGCTACCAAAACCTTTTGTCATTTGTCTGACTTTATCTATCCTAATGTTGCAGTACTATGCGTCCCGAAGTGAAATGGGAAATTTTTTTGTCGTTTTTGCTACTACAAAACTAGATAATTCCGCTCCCATTGTGGCTGCCTATAATTCATGTTTAGATGTACTTGTTTGCTTTATGGGGGCTACTCGACATTTGTCTAACACAAAATTTTCGATGACATTTCCTTCAGTAGTTGTAGATCTCAAATAAATAAGCGCTGAGGTTGCTTTATTTGATATATCTGTAACGACATAAAACTGCTGACTGGCGGTTGGTCCTGTTAAGAGGCAGATTTTTGTTTTAATAACTGACATGATATTCAATTCTCAAATCCGTTTCTGCATGTCAATATAAAATTCGGCTTGTACTTCTTGGTCCAATTTTACTGCCTTGTTTAATGACTGCTTGAAGAGGGCATCGAATTCGTATTGCAAACGCTGTTATCATCCCCAATGGGCCAAAAAGCAAAGCTTCTATCGACAAGGTTTATCTTTGTTTTATTCGTTCAATTTTGATTTCTAAATTGGGTTTCCTAAATACGAAGGTGTCGTTTTTGACATCCCACGCTTTTCCCAGAACTCTTTGTGTCAATGCATTATCTCTCTCAGCTTAGTCAATTAAAGGAAAACTCGAATCGTTGCAGAAGAATTTTGTTCATCTGAATCTTCCCTTTTTGTGTTTTTTGATGCATGTTGTTCGTCTGGTTGCTTCGTCTGTTGTCTTGAAGATGTCCTCCATGTAGAATTTTTTCATTACTGATTGAATGGCTTCTGGCGATAAGTGGTGATTATCAATGGCACATTTTTTAAGTACATAGAGAGAACGAGAGGGCGAGCCGGTTGCACCAAACATGAATCAAATGTATTTGTATATTGTTTCGGCCTTCTTTTTGTGCCATAGAAACCTTAACGCGTCTTGATTTTCTTTCCGTAACGCTATCTGCAAAAAAATGGCTTCTATCTCTCTGGTAACTGCTTTGGCAAACTGTTGCAAGCGTAGTAGGAGTTCAACTAAATTGCAGAGAAGATATAATCCAGTTGGAAGCGCTTATTCAAAGAATGTCCTTTGTAATTAGATGCTGCGTTTAATATACGACGAATCTTTTCCTTCTGTTTGTGCTGTACAGGATGACGAGGAAGATATAACAATTGGTAGCATGTTGGGAAGATTCCCGGTCCCTCCCCTCAACTTAACCTTTTACAATGTTGTTCTGTATGAAGCTGTTGTAAGTGTGGGCTAACTGTCTGTCTTCATTCAGGCGCTTTTCCAAAGATCGTAATTGGGCTTTTGATAGGAAGTACTTGTTAGGTCCTTGTTTGTTTTTTTTTCAGGGTAGTCCAATCTCATACCTCTCTCCTTTATGTTTTACTATATCCTCGAAAATGTGTAGGGCTTTCCTGTCGTCTTGTTTCATTGTATTAGTTGATATTTCTGTTGCACTTGTTCCTTCACAGGGCCAAAATAATTGGAACATGTCTTCGTCGAATGTCCTCTGTTCCGATTTAGCCCTACTGAACAAGGTTATATTAGAATTTCATTGGTTCTTGTTTGTAATTTGTCTATAATTGTTTGGGAGTGTTCCTGATATTGTCCGTCCTAATTGAGTGAGAACTCCGTAAGCTGTTCCCGGTGGTCCGATTTTGTACTTGAGTAGAACTGTTGCTAAAAAAACATCGGCTTCTATCAGAATGCATTTTCTGTTGTCTCTGATTTGAGGGACGTTGGTACCATAAATGACCGAATTCCTTAGAAACGCTGTTGAGCATCTGAATAGTCACAGTCGGCGTTTGAAAGTCTGTGGTAGAAACCGAAAACACTCGTTAATGATAGGTCTGCTGTTGTCGATGGCTTCAATTCCAAAGAAAATTTATTTTGTTTCTATCGTGTGTTCTTGTTACAGCGATGCTGCGGGGATTGTAACAGATTTCCCATCGCAAATTCCTAAAGTTTCTGAAATTTTCTGGGTAATTTGCGATTTGTCACTTCCAATGTCCAGGACAGCGTATGTATCTATTGAGACTCTTTCCAAAAATACTGTTACAGGTAATGCTTGGAGCTGAACGTGTGGTCGAATCCAACTGCACGGCTGGCTTTTACTGCAAGTATTGTTCTGGTGTCGGTTATTGCTGCCTGAGAAACTTGGCGAATTTTGGTCTGTTGAGTGCTGATATTGTTGATTAAAATTTCCTGAAGTTGGCTGCTGTTGCTGAACGTTGAATGTATTGGGCAGTTGATATGATTGTCCGTAGTGTAAGGTCCGGTTATGACTGTTGTAACTGTTACTATTGTTATTGTTAAAATTTGTGTTGATGTTGCGGTTGCTGTTGCCGCTGTTGTTGTTGTTGTTGTTGTAGTTGTTGTGGTTTCGCCTTCCGCTGCGTTGTCGATTGTAATTACGGTTACCATCTTGTCTAGTATGATGATTATAGTTGGGGTTATTGCTGCTCGAATTTTTGTTCCCCGAAGAATTGATATTTCTGAAATTGAACTGATTTCTGTTCAAGTTATCTCCATTGTGTCGATATCCAAATATCGATTGGCGTAGTCCTTGATTATTTGACTGTGTTGCTTGGAAATTGTTACTGTGTTTTTTTGAGTGATTAAAGCCGTTACAATTGTCCTTCTGGCATCTGTATTTTCTGTTGCATTGTCCTTTTAGATGCTCACAAAAACACTTAGGGCATAAGTGCAGCCGTTACAATGTCTGTTGTCTGTCGTACACGTTTTCACAGAAAAATTGTGGACACTTTCTTAAATTTTGTGTTTGTTGACAAAGCTGACACTTCTATTTGGGGTTGAATTTTTGTTCGGAATTTTCTCTTGGGTGTGTTCTCATCGAAAGAATGTTTGTTATGAGTGCATGGCATATCTTTGCACGCTTCCGCGTACATGTCTATTAGGTCTTTGAATTGAATCATGTTTGGGTTAACAAGCTCTTTGCGGATGACATTTTCGTCCCATTTTACTATCATTATTGCAGGAGATAGTTTTTCTTGCACTAATTGTCTGAGTAAGACTGCAAATGAAATGAAGCTGTCTGGGTTTTCTGTCGAAGGCATGGGCCAGCGTTCCAGTTTGTCGAGATACGCTGCAATAACAACTTGCGGTCTTCCAATTCTTCTTTTGAGTTTAGTCATTGCATCGTTGTAAAATTCTCCATTCAATGAGTATCCAAAAACGCTTTCTTTTGCGTGATCCGTGAGAGCGTTTTGGACATTGGAAATTATCTGTGCGTCGCAAAGGGACACATTATTATTTATTTATTTGATTTCAAATAACAATACCACTCATGTGATTTGAGGGGATCTCCATTGTATGTGTTCAGTTGTGTCTTTGGCAAGGTGACTTTTTTTGTGGGTTTCTCTGATTTGGTGTAAAATATAGGTTGCGAAAATGTTCATTGGTTGAATTGGTTGTATGATTTTCTGGTAATTGTGTAGCAGACTCGATGTGGAAAGCGGGTTGTCTGACAATGGAGCTCTTGTCGTATCTCTCCAACCTGTTCTCTCTGATTTCGAGTATCGCATGAAACTGGTTCCGGTAGAACCTTGTTTGTTTCTCCATTTCAGTTGACTCAACTGATACTGTTGGAAGGCTGTAGGTTGTCTGTGTTAACATGGAACTTTCATTGTAATCAGGTTGGTTCCGTTCCTCGGGTGGGAAAGTGTTTATATCCCTTGTTTGTTTTGTTTATTTGAAGCAGGAAATTTTGAATTTGTTAGCCAATTTTCGTGTTGTGTTGTCTGTTGGAAATTTGTACTGTCGCCCGAAAAATTCGGTATTTTGTTTTTATGAAGAAACCTTGGCATGCAAGGTAGTTTTTTGGTTTGGTCTTTCATTGCTGTCACTGTTGTCGCAGCTGTCCCGTGAACGACAATTGGTACTACCATTTTGTGCCATTAAAGTTTTTGTTTTTCTGAGTTGTTTATCTGGAAGCTGATGACTTTTAAGTTTTGCTGAGTGACTCAGTGTTGATTTTGTTTGGGGGTTTTGATTTTTAATTAGATTTCACAAACTGAAAGGGTTCGTTAAATTGATTAAGCCAATTTGTTTCAAAGAGCTTGTTATGCTGATTCTTTTGGGTTCGCTCGGAAAGGCCAGGCTGTTTTTCGTTTCCGTCGTTTGATACTTCAGGTTTACTAATGGAGTTGTTTTTAACAATTGTACGAGAAGATCCCTGTTGTATACTGTTCCTGTTCCAATCTATTAACTGACTAAAAATTCTTGCACCGTCGTTTGCTGTGTTTTCTCTCATTTTTCCAATGTTACACTCGCATGATTTATTCGACACAATTAAATCTCTGCCCTTTCTTCGCTGACTGTCAGATGAAGAATTTTTGGTGTTATTTTGAACATTCAATGATCGGTATCTATCAATGCTGGGCATGACTCTTGTTGATGTGATATAGAGATTGCGGAATTTTATCTGATGATGATTCTCTCGAGTTATTAGAGCAACTAGGTCTGTTGCGTAAATTGTATCTCCGTGTGATTTTGGGCTTTAACATCAGTGTGCTTTGCGTATCTGCTTGATATAATTTCCTTGAAGGCCCATACAATGATGTTTTTGTAAAAGGATTGTCTCCTGAAGCATTAACTGTGTTCATCATTGTTTTAGTCAAACCGTTTAGAATTTTGTTCCATTTGAGCAGGGTCGTTGTGCGTTCACCTGAGCGTTCGGCAAGTGTGTTGTTCTCGTTGGTTGTAAGGGTAAAGTCGAAGATATTATCTAAAAGTTTCTCCAAACACGCCTCATTTTCCAGCATGGTGTCATTCGTGAGTTGAAGAACGTCTGATACTGTTCCTCAAAGAAGTTGCCTATTGATGTTTGGATTGGTTTACGTTATCATTTCTTCTTGTCTGGCAAAAGTTTTTGCTTAGTGTTTATTTAGTTTGGCAGTTTTGAACAGTTTCATTTTCTCAGAAAATTTTAACTGCACTATCAATGAGAGCCCCTGTATTGTTGCGCGCAAGAGTATTCAGTAATATTTGAGGTTGGAAAAAGCTGCTTTCTGCTTTCGGTGTCTGTCATTTGTTTACTTTTTTTTGAACTTTAGGCAGCGTAATGGATGAGAATTCTTTTTATGGTCAGCCTATATGCTGACAAAGTCTTATTTTTTTCTAAGGAAAATTCCTTTTGATATTTGTTATTTATTAGTTATAATGATATGTTAAGATGAGCAAAAAATTTTGCAGATCCGAGTTTGCTTATGTTGGTGTTGTGATATCAGTGGAGGTATGGTCTGAGATTCTTTTATCCTAAACTTGATAGGGTCTGTGGGACTTTGCGGATAGTCAAAGAACGTCAAATTTTTTTCATAAATATTCAAAAATTTTCAATGACGACTTTTGATACTGGCGGTTATTAATTGACGACAACTTTTCTGCAACGAACAACCCAAGTCCGAAGTTTTGTCTACTCTTTAGCGTGCTGATGTAGAAACTGTTTGACTGTAATCGCTGTCGTTCTTTCTTGCTTTACATTGTGTAAAGATTGAAAATTCCGAAACTTCGATATCTATCTACGATAGAAACAACTTTTATACTATGGGTTACTTCGGATTGAGACCCTTTTACTCCTGTTACTTTGCTCTTTGTTAGAAAGATAGTACTTCAAAAAAAATAGTTGCGGACCAACAATCCTTCTCTTGTCATATTCTGAAACTATTTTCCTTCTATTTAAAGTTCTGCATTCTTTTTTTCTGTACTCCTTCTTTTTGTGAATTTCGTTTTTTTCTCTTTTCCGTATTCGTTGATCGGTTGTAGTTCCAGTTTTAAACTGTTCTAAAATAAAGAAAACACGAGTTATATGAATAAAAAAATCTGGTATTGAAAAAATTTAAAGGTACACCCTGTTTTTACATCTTTTTTTAATGTCTTAACAATTTTAATTTTATCTGAGCAGCTTTAGTTGCAATTCGTTGTTTCGGGGTCACCAATGTTGACCAACTTGCTTATAAGATTTATTTGACAATAGTGAATTCAGAAACTTTGGTTTCAGCGCTAAATTAGCATGGAAACATGTGAGCTAAAGTTAGAAATTAAATCATGCAAAAGAAGTCAAATTAAGAATCGTTTAAATATTGAAGCTTGATCTTCAACAAAGCAGTGTAAAGCTAAAACAAGATTCAATGGGGCTGAATGTAACTGAACAAGATTTGACCAATTCGAAAACATGCCAATTGTTTTAGAAGCACCTAATAATAGAAAACAATCAAGTTTTGCAGACAATCAGAGCAAGGTATGCAAAAGCTGCTTTGTTTCTAAATAAGAAATGAGTGAATTGAGTAATTCGTTAAGCTGAGGCTTGTTTTGAGGAAAGAAGTTAGATGCGAGTGTCGGCAATTTATACACTCCATTAGAAATTCAGCGGATCTGTAAATAAAAACTCCAGCGTAAGATTTTATGATCAAACAACCAGAACATACGCCACGCGACTAAGGGAAATAAAAAACTTTCTTTTCATTCAGTTATCAAGAAGTCGTCTTTGGAAGCGGGCTATGAAAACGAAAACAACCAAACGTAGAATCAATCATCTAAAATTTTTGAATTGTTGGTTTGTGACCATACTGAGAATTCTCATTAATAAGAAATTAAGAAGCTGACAAAAGGTTCATTGTGAGTGGATTAGTGGTGGTTTTCAGTGCCAACTGCATTAACATTGCTCGAAAACTAAGCCTGAACACTTGAAGTTATCTTACGAGAAATATACCGAGGAACTTTCCTACCTATCAGAATACGCCTGAATTTCCCCAGTGAATGTACACACGGCAAAGTTGATGTAGTAGTTGGCTAATAGACAACAACAACAGCAACAATAATAATAAAAGACCTTTTGCATCAGTACCAATTTTTATACTATATTGTTTCAATTAAGAATGAATTAAAATGGGAGAACGATGTTGGGATCTTCTACAATTGCCCCCCACCCCTGTACCTAGTAGAGAATCGCCACCCCTTCTGTGCTATACTTTACCACAATATTATATGGCCTACAGTTTAGATAGCCGAAAATTAGATAAAGCGTAATTGTCCCCCTTGTCGCGCTTACTCGCGGAGCGGGATTGAAGAAGAGAATTGTTAACTGAATTTGAATTGCAAAAGTTAGCAGAATGAAAAGAAATGAAATGATGTGCTTGTAAGCAAACGTGAATTTCATGATCAGACATGTCTGATCACGAGGCGGGAAACCAAGAAGGAAATCATTGACAGATCACAAGATGCAAACTGAATAAATATGAACAAGGTTATCAAGGGTAAATAAAATGAACTACTTTACGACATCATATAAGATATACTGCATCGGGTAAAATAATAAATGATGATAGCCTCAGGTATAACATACCCCTCACATTGACAACGAAAATTGTTAAATACTATTTTCGAATGTATACATAATAACAATATTTACAAATTAATACTTGGTCCCCGGTTAAATAATTAATAACAATATATTTACTGGTTATCATAGCTAAAAATAAGTACTATTAATATATGAAATGTTTCAATTGACATAGTTTCGAAGAAATGCAGTTTCAATTTTCCCATTCATTTTCATCTCACTCATGTACTTCTGCCTCTAGTGCCGTCATTGAATGAACGAGGGTTGGTGTATCTATTTCAAGTACAGACGGATTCCGCGAAGCGGGTGATGAAACTTCTCCAATTTGTGGCGAAATGTTAGTCTCTTCAGGCTGATTTTCCGCAATCTGTTGAACCGACTCTACAATAGACTGGGGTGGAGGCTGGAAATTTTCCACGTCACCCGCTCGTCGAGGTCGTTTTGGTGGTGGCAGGAGTTGGACTGTCTGGATTGTGGAGTCTGGAGTTGGACTGTCGAATCCGTAGTATGAGGGACTACGCCTATTTCTATCTGACGATCTCTTTTGTTGTGCTACTGCGGTCCGCGTATTTGTGGACGATGTTGTTGGTTCCTCGCAATGCGAAACTGCGGCGGCGTCAGATTGTTGGTTTTGGATAGCGATAAAGTTTGGGATTTTGGGGATTTGCCCTCGCATCGCGCGTGAGATATTAGATTTGGATAAAGATACCCCGCTGCCCGGGTCACGTTTTCGGCGCTTCATCTTTTTATCTCCTTTTTGTTTTCTTGAGAATTCTTTCACGTGACTTTGGAGTAGTTCTTCTACAATTTTCTCGCCTGAACGTGGTCCCCTCCTGTCCGCATATGCTTTCAATGAAGTTTGCCGCTCCAATTGTGTCCCGAATTTGGCAATGTTGCTGTTACGTACTTTGACCAATGGTTTGCCGGGTTCCTTAATCGTCGAGGTGGTCGGGCTAGCCTTCAGGATGTGCGAGCCGGGCGCGAGTACTTCGTAAAGCCCCTCTAAATTCTTCTTGGATCTTCTCTTTCCATGAATTTTCCGGGCTAGATTGAGCTCTACTGCACGTTCTTTCAGCGGGAGTGGGCGGATTGTCTTGGTTCGTTAGAATTGTGACTCGCCGTCCGTGCCAGCTCTTTCTCGTTCCTTTGCTTCGTGCGTCGCCCGTGACATACCGGCTTCCATTTCGATGTCACTGCGATAGCCGTTCACCCACTTGTCGTCTGGAAGGATTTCTTCCGGCATCACTGTGTCTTCATCTAAATAGTGGTTTACAATGTTTTCAAATGTTAGATTTGACAATTTAGGCTTTGTCGCTATCACGCTTAGCGGGGTGTTAGGTTTTCTTCCAAAGTGTGCTTCGAACGGCGAGATCTTTGTTGTTCTTTGTTTACATATTCGCAATTGGTGTATTATTATCATTAATGCATGCTTTACATGAAAGGCGTTAGTAGACGATTTTTCCTCTTTAATACATGCGAGTCTATTTTTAATAGTTTGGATAAGTCTTTCTACCAATCCAAGAGCACGATGATCGTTCACAGGAGCTTCGATTTTATCAATGTTATTTTTATTACAAAAGGTCTTTATTTGATTGCCAACTAAACACTTTGCTTGATCGAGACGAATGAATCGTGGAATCCCGTGATTTTCAATATACATGTCCAAAAATTTTAGAACGTTTGGTCCATTAGCCTTGTTATAATTGTATTCAGTAGGGTATTTAGAAAAACTGCCAATTGCTGCCAGAAAGTAAACTTCATTACCCTTTTCATCAAATATTGGACCTCCAAAATCAATTTGAATTTCTTGATTTGGTTCAACACACGGTATGTGGGGATTAAATTGCTTAGCCGGAATAACAGATTTAAGGTTCTTACCAATCACCGTGCAGGGTTTGCACTCGGTGGCTTTAACAATGAGCTCTCGATGCATGTATGGCCACCAGCAATGCGTGGCCATACATATCATGCCCCATGTACCCGTATGTCATCGATCATCGCCTCTCGCAGAACGTTCGGTAAGGCGACCTTTTCATCAACACATACGCACCCGGAACGTTCGTGGAGGTCCCTCCAATAAAAATGGATGTAAGGGTTTAAAGCTTTGAGACGGCTCTCGTTGTTTGTCAGGATACAATCCCGGACGTCTTTCAATACTGCATCTTTGCTAGTCAGGGATGCAATCAGTGACTTGTTGAAAAATTTCGATACGATATAGTCAAACGTCGGGACATGTGGGATGGGTGTAAGAGGTGTGCTTGTGTTCGATGAAAGAGTCGGGGATATCGGCGTTGTAATTAGAGGAGAACCTGTTGCACGGGTGTCGCTAGAAGGTTCGTTACATTGATTCGCGGCGCGGGAACTACTTGGCGAGTTAGCTCGCTGACTGGTAGGGCGAGTTGCGTTTTCACTGGCCGATTGTTGATTCGCCGTGCGGGATGTGTCGTTGAAACGAACGTGAGTGATACGCTTCTTAGAAGGCATTATGTTTGTGGTTTTGTTAATGTAATTTTTTTCTGATGATGATTTAGTTGAATTTGAATTTGTGGAATTTAAAATACACGACTGGATTGTAGAATGACTAGAGGCAAAAAGCACTGATTTTGTTTTTGGGTGATAACTTTTAGAGATATTTGAGGAATGTCTCTTAATTGGCGGGATTTTAGATTGACTAATTTGGGGCTCGCCTTGCGCGAGAGCTACTTTATTCCGGATTTGGAAAAATTGTTTATTCTAACTGGTATTTCGCTGAGCGAGAGAAGTGTTAAGCGGACTTTGCGATGCTTGTTCTACATATTTTTAATTGTTTCAATTGCTATTAGCATTTGAGGCTAGTTTTCGCGGCGCGGGTCAATTGTAGAAAAAATGTTTGCGTACTCGTGTTGCATGTGTGTTAATTGAGTTTATTGCCTTATTATTGGCTTCAATTTTAGGTGTGATTTGTAATGCGGGTTCATGAGCCTCAATTGTAGGTGTGATTTGCAATGCAGGATTGTGCGTTATTATTAATTGGTGTAATTGAGATGCAGATTTTGTGTTTTTTAACTCTAATGCATTGATAGATGTAGAGATTAATTTTAATTTCGCTACAATGATTTCCTCATTATATGTTGATACATTTTTAGCTTTTTGCGACGGGTGTCTAGAAATGTAGTCGACTAAACCCATTTTTGCCCCGGGAAGATGTTCAATATCAAGTTGAAATGGGAGTAAGCGATCGACCCAGCGGGTCAATCTGCGGTTGTAGGATTTATTCGATCTATTTTTTTTCATGATTGATAGAAGTGCACGATGATCCGTAATCACCGTAAAATGTTTTCCATACAAATAGTTTTTGAAATATTCAATTGACCAGACTACATCAAGAAGTTCAAGTTCATTTACACTATAACATTTGTCGCATGAATTTAAAAATCGAGACGCAAATGCGATTGGTTTCCACCCATCAACTGTTAGTTGTTCAAGAGCTGCTCTGAGGCCCTGTCGCATCAAATTGCATGCGCGTTTCGAGTTGCGGGTTATAGTGGCTGTTTGCGGTTGCGTTCGCAATGCGAGTTTTAATCTCGTTAAAACAGTTCTCATGTTCCGCTGTCCAGATAAATTTTGATGATTTTTTCAGTAATGGGCGGAGGGGGTAACTAATTTGAGCAAGATTAGGGATGAATTTCCCAATGTAGTGAACTGATCCCAACAAAGGACGGAGTTTCTTTAGAGTTTTTGGAGCTTCGAGTGTTAATATATCAGCTGTTTTGGTTTCGAGAGGCAAGATACCTGATTGCGAGATATGGTATCCAAGCCAATCAATTTCTAACTTCCCAAATTACATTTAGGAGGTTGTATCCTAAGATTTTCATCATCTAATCGTTGTAGACATTTCATTACATAGTTTTTAGGTTCTTCCAGAGATCCTTTACTAACAGTCAAAATATCGTCTAGAAAACAATATGTATTTTTAAAGCCAATTAGGGTGCAATCCGTAGCTTTTTGAAATTCAGCTGGCATATCTGTGAGACCGTAAAATCCTGTTTGAAATCTGTAAGTGCCGGTCATATCACCACTGATGATATTAAAGTTACAGTGATTGGCCGTGTTAGCGTCTAAATTCAACTGACTGTAAGCGTATTTCAAATCAATCGTAGAGAAGTACGTTGTGTTTTGCGACGCGGGAGCACTTATTTGTTGAGAAAAGGATTCAATTAACGTATCAATATTCGGCATCTGATATTTATTCTTGTGAATGGCTTTGCTTCATACTTTCGAAGCCAGTGCGAGCTTTATTGTCTGGTATTTCTTTAATTGGTGATATGAAATATTTATCAGGGCAGCTTGAAAGTTTTATAATATTTTTTTTCGTCTAACAGTTTTTTAAGTTCCATATTAACTTTTTCTTGTAGATTAATTGGAATACGTCTGCCTTTTTGATGTCTAGGTTGGAAATCTTTGTGAAACTTCGATTTTGCTACATGACTTTTCGATCTTCCAATACGCGATATCAATTCAGGAAAAGTTTTTGCGATTTGCTCTTTTAATTCTGGGGATGAAATGTTGTTGACATGATTACCTTTTTGAGATGTAGATTGAGTCACTGCCAAACCAAGTTGATCAAATATATCACGGCCCATTAGAGACTTTAGTCCGTCAGCTACAACTGTGAATGTCGCTTAATCTTATGTCCAACCTTTGCTCGTTATTGGGGATTGTATCTTTCCCTCAACCTGGGTTGGTTCATTTGAAAAGGTCCGAAGTTGTGGGGACACCTTTTCGTTAATCCAGAAAGCGCGAGAACTGCTTTGTACCACTTGCGATGAAAGTGAACGGTTGAGAATACTACATGCGCTCCCGGAGTCCACGAGTAGTGTAGCGTTGAGATTGCCAATCTTGATTGGCATGTTGAGTGGTTCTATTTTATCTACAGCGTTCTCAATCACCGCAACCGTGTTATCCTCTTCTCCACTACTGTAGTCCAATTCATACAGTTTGGCGAGTTGTAGAAAATTCACTGAGTCCTCGGGATGCGGTTCTTCTTCCACAACACGTACCATCTTTTTCTTTGAGTTTTGGGGTTTTGTATTTACATTCCTTTGTTTTCTACAAACGATTACGAAATGATTTAGAAGTCCACAATTGTTACACGTTTTGCCCTTCGCGATATATTTTTTGCGGTGATTCGGAAGCCACATTCCACCGCAGTTTGAGCAATTGAGTGCTGAACGATTGTTTTGTTTTGGGGCATTGTTCGTATTTTGCCAGTACGAATTTCGGGAATTATTGGCAAATTGGACCGCGTTGACGTTTGCCGGAACAACCATCTTGTTGTGTTGCTGTATTTGATGTTGGTTTCGCATCCCGAGTTCCATGTTGATTGCTATTTCCAAAGCCTGCCGCGGTTCGACGGTTTGTTTTAGGAGTTCCTTTTGAATTTCAGGATCCATCAGATTAGTGATGAAGACGTCGCGTATCAGGGTCTCTTCTTTTGTTCTCAAAGTCACAGTTTTCTGCCAATTCCTTAATTTTCCATAGAAATGTTCTACTCTTTCTCCCCGAGTTTGTTTCGTAATCAAAAAGACATGACGATCGAAAGTTATGTTGCGAGGGCGGATGAATGCCTCTTCCACTATCTTCCAGAAGTCTACAGTAGCGAGGGTATCGATCATGGTGTGCGGGTTCTTGCAATTGAAAATGCGATTTCCTTCTATTCCGATGCTTAGGTAAAGTAGAGATACAGTTTTGCGATCTGCCAGTGGCCACGTTCTGTCACCACACATGATACCCACTTCTATTAGTCGTTGGCATTTGTTTTGCCAGTTCATTTTCTGTTGCGTGTTGCGCGCGTTCCTCTCTCTCTCCGATTGTGCGGAAGCACCCACTATTGTCTCTTCATATTTTGGCTCAAGAGGAAGTTCCACCATCTCAGGTTTCGGTCCAAGTAGCCTATCGAGAATGATATTCTCCTTTGCCAACAGTGCCATTTTGTACTGCACTCTCCATTTCTCCCAGCGAAGAGGGGGATCGGGTGTAGGTTTGTCCCAGAAAGGGTCTACTCCGAGAGGTGTTCGTTTAGTTGCTGACTGCGCCATGTCGTACTCTGTTCAAATAGAGTAGTGATTCGCGGTGCGAGTATGCTTAGAATTATTTAGATAGAGATTTGCGGAGCGAAATCCTGATTTGAATTATTTGCGCTTACTCGCGGAGCGGGATTGAAGAGGAGAATTGTTAACTTTGAGTTTGAATTGCAAAAGTTAGCAGTATGAAAAGAAATGAAATGATGTGCTTGTTAGCAAACATGAATGCGTGATCAGACATGTGTGATCACGAGGCGGGAAACCAAGAAGGAGATCATTAACAGATCACGAGATGCAAACTGAATAAATATGAACAAGATTATCAAGGGCAAATAAAATGAACTACTTTACGACATCATATAAGATATACTGCATCGGGTAAAATAATAAATGATGATAGCCTCAGGTATCACACCCCTTTTGCAAAAGGTGGGCAATTGTTGAAAAGATCCCAATTTTGTAATTACTTAAATACGGCTTAATTATTAGAATAATTAATTATATTAAATTAACAAACGATTGTCTGGAGTACAATACCACAGATTCTGAAAAAAATGGATAGATAAAATTTTATTGTAGTTTGTATCTTCTTTCTTGTGTTCAATTAAACATTATCAGTGGCGCGACAATGGATTTTTATGGAAGAATTACGAGCATAATTCATGTCAAAGCAGTGTTCTATCGAGCCAAACTTTTCTGACCTGACCAATTCAAAAACGAATCAATAAAAACTTAAGCAGTCTTGAATAATGAATTAAAGATGCACAAATTTCACTGGCATCTTTGATGACAATTTTTTCACTGACACTTTTTAATCAAGAAGAGACAATTACGCTTGATCATCTAAATGCTGTCTCGAAGGAAAACATAAGTGTTTTCGGAATAATTTTCATCGCGGCTTTCTCATGATCAGAAAGAACAGATTGAGATGACATTAAGGATGACAGACATATATCTGAGACCTATTTCTGAGCGATTTCTGAAAGTACTCGTTTGGAAGATATTCGTCCTTTATGTACCAATGTCAGTAAAGCTGCTTTAAAAAAACAGTTGGTTAATGTCTGTTGAAAAACAAAAAGAAACAGGTTTTGAAGTATAACAAGACGGCTCGTGCGAGACTGAATAGCCCCGAATGTTCCATCATACGTCTGTTGCTTGTAAAAAAGTTTGTTTGTTTGGACTGGAAAAGCTCTTTTTGACTATCAGTACTGAAAAGCTCAAACTGAAGCAGTTTATCTGGAGCACCCTTGATTGCAACTTACTCTTAATTGATATAACAAAAAAGCAGAACCCTCAGTTTAATTTAAAATTAACACATATTAAAGCATATAAACTGTTAATTTTTTAACATAAAACAGCATGAAAGAAAATTGAAGTTCAACAAGAGCAGTCAGTCACAAAGGAAAATTAAGCGATGAGTTTATTCGCTAAAAGTAGCAAATGACCAATTGATTGTTTTCTCTTCTACATTCTTTCTCATTGGGAATTAGTTCAACTGACAAAATTTTCACAAATTAGAGACTTGAGATGCAATTGAAAATTTGTTTTGCCAAGTATTGAACCATTGGTACCAATGAGGGTTACCGAATATCAAGAAAACATCAAAAGTTAGAGTTCGTTGTTATGTCAAGTTATTATGTCAACTTCTTTTGTCATTTTCTAACTTTGAGCAATTACAATAGAACAAAACAAAAAGTTTCTTTTTATTAACTAGGTGAAAAACGGAAGAACAATTTATGACTGTGAAATTTGATTACTAACTTTTACTGGAGAACCGAATTTAACTTAGCTTTGATGATTCTATCAATTCTGAGTAAACTGGAGAAAATGTGCTTTCATCTCTAGCTACCATGATTTGAGAAGAATATTGTAATGATGAAAAAGTATCAAATTAGGCCGGTCTGTTACAGATCACAGAATACGGAATCTCTTTATATATGCCAATCCAACTTGATAAAAGATCTAACAAATCGAAGGCAAAGATATATGCCTAAGACTTGTTTGCGCTATAAGTCTCAACTTAAAGATTTGGGGGGCTGAAAAGGTTTAATTTATAAAAGAATAAGTATAAAATTACAGTTTACTAATTACCAGTTGTGTGGTCGTAATATCCAGATGAGCTGGGTGGCGATCGTTCGATTCGTGTTGTATATTGGATAGTGTTTCACTTCAGACGGAAAAAACTTAAATGAAGAAGACAGAAAAAAACTTTAAAGATTTAATGAAGAAATTGTTTAAGTTTTTACTTTTTTAAACACTATAGGTTTGAATATTTTCTGTTTTAAAATTATGAGCAAAGAAAAAGTGACTGTTGTCTGCGGTCTATATCAGAAACTCTAATAAATTCATCCTGCTTCTTTTTCTCAATAATATCAGCGAAGCATCGGGCCCATAGGGGGCGAAAAAAACCACGCTCACGTTCATAGTGAAACGGTTTTCTAATTTTCCTATTAGCCGAGAAATCGAGAGAATTAACTCTGTTCATCTCATGAAATTATTTTTGTTTTTCCTTTAAAAAACATTAAAAAGCGGGAGCCTTTGAGCCTGTTTCATCCTTTTTAGGCGCCCTAATTCTTCTCCTTCAGCTCTTGTAACCTAGTTTGTGGGGGAAATTATTGCTTATCATCAGGTGCACCTGCATCGCTTTTAGTAGTTCCCCTGGGTTGCAAATGTCAGTCAAAGAGCAGGGAAATTGAGAAGTATTAGCGGCGCCACTCATATTTAGTTCTAGTTCTAGTTTGGATTTGGGCCTGGATAATCCAGGCCTAAATTGAGGCTCGCTCGTTTATTAGTTAGAAATGTAAAGGATCAAAAGCTAATATTTTGTTAGCCTAAGCGCGTGTTAATTTGATTGTTGGGTCCTAAGAGTGGTGGTAATTAATGCTTAAATTTATGCATTCGACTTGCTTTGCGCGGGATTAATTGTCCGTTCGTTTGTTCCATTAGAAAAGCTGTAATACTACAGCTCACCCCAATTTTAAGATAGAAAAAAATGATAAAAAAGAATTATACCTGCCTCGTATACAAATTTATACAAAGTCGGCTTTTCAAGTTTACTTTGATTTATAGTTTATTAAGGTTCTCAGTTACAAACTGTTCCGCTGTACAAAGGCAATTGCAAAAGGCGATAAGGTTTTTAAGATATAATAATTATCGCTAGATACAAAAGATTTTGAAGGGCGATGAGAACATTAGAGAAAAAACTCTGGAGGCGGAACAACTGGGCTGTGAGCTGGGCTGCTTCCATCGTCTGGTATATCGAACACTTTTTTGGCATGTTCTTCTTCTACCAGACTAACGACTTCTTGGATGTTTCGATGTTGCGGTATTGGAGTATTTGGGCAATTCCTGTTGGCAGTCAGTCGTTTAATTAATCGTTTTTGTTTTGCCTTTTTTTGTTTTTTTCTAATTCGTGCGTCAATTCTTTGATCTTCTCAACCAACTTCTTATTATCACTGCTTTATTTTTGATTGGCTGACGTGATATCGAGATGTTTCTGAGCAAATGCTTTATTGATCTGCTTCAGTTTGTTGTCGTCAAGTTTCTGCATCTGTATTGTCAAGACGTACTGGCGTCCCCAGTAGGAATCCGATGTCGTCGTTTCTATTCCATTGATTTCCATCCGCAAATTTTCAAATTTCATTTCTAGTTCTTTCAGTTCTGTTTCTTCGATATATAACTGTTGTCTGAACTTGGTGTTTTCTGAATTTAGTGATTCCTTTGCCATTTCCTTTAAAAATATGAAAAAGCGGGAGCCTTTGAGCCTGTTTCATCCTTCTTTAGGCGCCTTAATTCTTCGCCTTCTGCTCTTGTAACCTAGTTTGTGGGGGAAATTATTGCTTATCATCATGTGCACCTGTATCGCTTTTAGTAGTTCCCCTGGGTTGCAAATGTCAGTCAAAGAGCAGTGAAATTGAGAAGTATTAGTGGCGCCACTCATTTTTAGTTCTTGTTCTAGTTTGGATTTGGGCCTGGATAATCCAGGCCTAAACTGAGGCTCGTTTATCACTTAGAAAACTAAAGGCTCAAATGCTAAATTTTTGTTAGCCTAAGCGCGCGTTAATTTGTTTGTTGGGTGCTAAGACTGATGGTAATTAATGCTTAAATGTATGCATCCGACTTGCTTTGCGCGGGATTAATTGTCCGTTCGTTTTTTCAATCAGAAAAGCTGTAATACGACAGCTCACCCCAATTTTAAGATAGAAAAAAAAAGATAAAAAAGAAATATACTGCCTCGTATACAAATTTATATAGATAAAGTTGGCTTTTCAAGTTTACTTTGATTTATAGTTTATTAAGGTTCTCAGTTACAAACAGTTCAGCTGTACAAAGACAATCGCAAAAGGCGATAAGGTTTTTAAGATATAAAATTTATCGCAAAGTGCGATAGAAAGAAGAGAATTTGAAGGGCGATGAGAACACTAGAGGAAAAAACTCTGGAGGCAGAACAACTGGGCTGTGAGCTGGGCTGCTTCCATCGTCTGGTATATCGAACACTTTTTTGGCATGTTTTTCTTCTACCAAACTAACGACTTCTTGGATTTTTTGCTTTTGCGGTATTGGAGTATTTGGGCAATTCCTGTTGGCAGTCAGTCGTTTAATTAATCGTTTTTGTTTTGCCTTTTTTTGTTCTTTTCTAATTCGTGCGTCAATTCTTTGATCTTCTCAACCAACTTCTCACTATCACTGCTTTATTTTTGTTTGGCTGACGTAATCTCGAGATGTTTCTGAGCAAATGCTTTATTGATCTGTTTCATTTTGTTGTCAAGTTTCTGCATCTGTTTTGTCAAGACGTACTGGCGTCCCCAGTAGTCATCCGATGTCGTCGTTTCTATTCCATTGTTTTCCATCCGCAAACTTTCAAATTTCATTTGTAGTTCTTTCAGTTCTGTTTCTTCGATATATAACTGTTGTCTGAACTTGGTGTTTTCTGAATTTAGTGATTCCTTTGTCATTTCCTTTAATAAATATGAAAAAGCGGGAGCCTTTGAGGCTGTTTCATCCTTCTTAAGGCGCCTTAATTCTTCGCCTTCTGCTCTTGTAACCTAGTTTGTGGGGTAAATTATTGCTCATCATCATGTGCACCTGTATCGCTTTTAGTAGTTCACCTGGGTTGCAAATGTCAGTCAAAGAGCAGGGAAATTGAGAAGTATTAGTGGCGCCACTCATTTTTAATTCTAGTTCTAGTTTTGATTTGGGCCTGGATAATCCAGGCCTAAACTGAGGCTCGTTTATTACTTAGAAAATTAAAGGCTCAAATGCTAAATTATTGTTAGCCTAAGCGCGCGTTAATTTGTTTGTTGGGTGCTAAGAGTGATGGTAATTAATGCTTAAATGTATGCATTCGACTTGCTTTGCGCGGGATTAATTGTCCGTTCGTTTGTTCGATCAGAAAAGCTGTAATACGACAGCTCACCCCAATTTTAAGATAGAAAAAAAAGATAAAAAAGAAATATACTGCCTCGTATACAAATTTTTATAGATAAAGTTGGCTTTTCAAGTTTACTTTGATTTATAGTTTATTAAGGTTCTCAGTTACAAACAGTTCAGCTGTACAAAGACAATCGCAAAAGGCGATAAGGTTTTTAAGATATAAAATTTATCGCAAAGTGCGATAGACACAAAAGAATTTGAAGGGCGATGAGAACATTAGAGGAAAAAACTCTGGAGGCAGAACAACTGGGCTGTGAGCTGGGCTGCTTCCATCGTCTGGTATATCGAACACTTTTTTGGCATGTTTTTCTTCTACCAGACTAACGACTTCTTGGATTTTTTGCTTTTGCAGTATTGGAGTATTTAAGCAATTCCTGTTGGCAGTCAGTCGTTTAATTAATCGTTTTTGTTTTGCCTTTTGTTGTTCTTTTCTAATTCGTGCGTGAATTTTTTGATCTTCTGAACCAACTTCTTATTATCACTGCTTTATTTTTGATTGGCTGACGTGATCTCGAGATGTTTGTGAGCAAATGCTTTATTGATCTGCTTCAGTTTGTTGTCGTCAAGTTTCTGCATCTGTTTTGTCAAGACGTACTGGCGTCCCCAGTAGTCATCCGATGTCGTCGTTTCTATTCCATTGTTTTCCATCCGCAAACTTTCAAATTTCATTTGTAGTTCTTTCAGTTCTGTTTCTTCGATATATAACTGTTGTCTGAACTTGGTGTTTTCTGAATTTAGTGATTCTTTTGTCATTTCCTTTAAAAAATATTAAAAAGCGGGAGCCTTTGAGCCTGTTTCATCCTTCTTTAGGCGCCTTAATTCTTCGCCTTCTGCTCTTGTAACCTAGTTTGTGGGGGAAATTATTGCTTATCATCATGTGCACCTGCATCGCATTTAGTAGTTCTCCTGGGTTGCAAATGTAAGTCAAAGAGCTGGGAAATTGAGAGGAATTAGCGGCGCCCACTCATTTTTAGTTCTAGTTCTAGTTTGGATTTGGGCCAGGATAATCCAGGCCTAAACTGAGGCTCGTTTATTACTTAGAAAAGTAAAGGCTCAAATGCTAAATTTTTGTTAGCCTAAGCGCGCGTTAATTTGTTTGTTGGGTGCTAAGAGTGATGGTAATTAATGCTTAAATGTATGCATTCGACTTGCTTTGTGCGGGATTAATTGTCCGTTCGTTTGTTCGATCAGAAAAGCTGTAATACCACAGCTCACCCCAATTTTATGATAGTAAAAAAAGATAAAAAAGAAATATACTGCTTCGTATACAAATTTATATAGATAAAGTTGACTTTTCAAGGTTACTTTGATTTTTAGTTTATTAAGGTTCTCAGTTACAAACAGTTCAGCTGTACAAAGACAATCGCAAAAGGCAATAAGGTTTGTCAGATATAAATTTTTTCGCAAAGTGCGATAGACACAAAATAATTTGAAGGGCGATGAGAACATTAGAGGAAAAAACTCTGGAGGCAGAACAACTGGGCTGTGAGCTGGGCTGCTTCCTTCTACCAGACTAATGACTTCTTGGATGTTTTGGTGTTTCGGTATTGGAGTTTTTGGGCAATTCCTGTCGGGCAGTCAGTCGTTTAATTAATCGTTTTTGTTTTGCCTCTTCTTTTTGTTCTTTTCCAGTTCGTGCGTCAATTCTTTGAACTTCTCAACCAACTTCTTATTATCACTGCTTTATTTTCGATTGGCTGATCTCGAGATGTTTCTGAGCAAATACTTTTTTGATCTGCTTCAGGTTGTTGTCGTCAGTTTTCTGCATCTGTTTTGTCAAGACGTACTGGCGTCCCCAGTGGTCATCCGATGTCGTGTTTTCTTTTCCATTGTTTTCCATCCGCAAATTTTCAAATTTCATTTGAAGTTCTTTCAGTTCTGTTTCTTCGATATATAACTGTTGTCTGCACTTGGTGTTTTCTGAATTTAGTGATTCCTTTGTCATTTCCTTGTGGTGGTCTTCAGATGTTGGAAATGCTGTGATGGCATCATAGGGCACATCTGCGTAAATGTCCAGTTGATTATTTCTGATATTGTATGTTTTTGAAGTTGCATCCCGGTTTTTCGTTCCTCATACATTCAGGTCGCTGTTTAAGGAGAATTCTGGTAAAATGGGCAACTCGCTAGATTTCACAAAAAATTTTTCTCCTGTGGTGGTGTTCTGGACCTTAATTTTCTTTGAGACGACAAATTTATTATATTTGGTTTTCAGTGGCTATTTCAAGTTCTTGACGAACCTCGGGTTTTCGGGTTTCATTTGCACTTCTCCGCTTTCCTGCATTTTTATGCAGTTTTTGGTGTTTCTTCTGTCAGCTTCGGTTAGCTGATTGTCGATGTTTGACTGTTTTCTTATCTTTTCTGCATGATCATCTTCATGGATGTGTGCAGCTGGCCTTTTTCTGTCAAATTTCCAATTGTTTTGGGGATCGTACAGACATGACTTGAATGAAGGTGTCAAGCATGCGCCAATCGGTTCAAAAGAAAGGGCTATGTATGGTTGAGCGGGTTGCTGTTGAGTTGACTAACTTTGATTTGAGATGATCACGCTGCGAACTGATTGATTGCTGGTCATTTTGTATAATTGATTGGTAGAGATCTAAAATATTTATTTTGTTATTTTTCCTGTATCTTAAGTATCACACATAATGGCGTTTTTTCATGTATGCAATTATATTGCTACTGAAAATATGTTTTGGCAGTTTTTCTGTTGCTAATTTCTTTATTTAATATTTTTTATGGTAAAGGCAATTAATTGTAGGATTTGATAGAAATGTTTTTTTTTGTTTTGCTGACAGCAATTTTGGAACTTTTTGACTTTTTGTTTAGTTTTGGTTGTAGCTCAGCCCTCACCATGGGTTAAGTAATAGAAAAGTAAAAAAAAATGCTAAGGAATTTTACAAAATGTGCGTGCAACTATTTTTGTTACCACTTTTTCTAATTTTTCTAAGCCTTTCCAGCCGATGTATCCCAACACCAATGATGGTCAGAAATTTGCAAATACACATTTGCTTGAACCGTTAATTGGTTTTAATATTGCATAATAGGCATTTATTTGACGTATTGGTACAACTTCTGCAGAATATTTCTTCATGATTTTGGAAGTGCTCGTTTTTTGTAAGTGCTAAATGCCTTCGGATTTTTCCGCAAGAGTAACATATAAAATGATAAGTTATTGTAAATTCCAAGCATGGTCTTAAACAAATGGGATATTTTGGATTTGGATATCTTTTATAAAGGGCTTCTTTACAGGGACTACAAATGAAAAGGGGTTTTTCATTTGGCAGGGTTTTATGTAACTTTTTTTCAAATTTCTGACAATTTTTTGAACAAATGGGACATATAATAATGTTTTGGCTTTTGGTGAGGCAATTGGGTGAACTTAACGAAGAAGGAAAAAGTTCAATTGTGGAATTTAAATTTTTGTGAGTAAATCTTTGAATAATCGCTAACATAGTTTTTACAAAATTTTATGGGAGGATGAGTGTAGAAATGGACAATTTCAGCAAGGGAGTAGTTGAATTTTAGCAATTTGCAAGACTCACGTTGAAACCAGAAGAATATTGAATAAAACTGTAGTAATTTTTGTACTTTTTGGACATTTTTTAAAGACGTTTACGTTTTCGTAACATATTAAACATTGAAATAGTCCTATTATGGAGTTCGTTATTTCTATGCTTTTGTTTTTCGAATTCAATTTGGGAAAGGAAGAATGAAAAACTTATTACCATATAATCGCTCTTCTTGTGATTTGTGTGGTCTGGCTGACGATAAAGAAGAGAAGAGCAAGAGGGTGATGGGGAGAGTAGTAAATATCAGGAAGGCAAATAAGGTGCCGCCAAAGAACTTTAAGGTTTTTAGAAAAACTTCAACTAGGAAGTTATAAACAGTTTCGGGCAGCATGATGAAGGAATTAATTTGAAGGACATGAAAGGAAAAGAAAATAATCGAAGGAGAAAACTTTCACGATTATTGAAATTGTGGTGAGTATATCATTGATTGTTTTGCTTTGCATCTTTGAGATGAAAAACGGAAGGGAACTTTATATAGGCAATGTTGTTACCAGGGGTTGTTTGGGTCAATTGATTTGTTGCATAATGGGCACTTCGTTGTTTCGTAAGTTATACAACTACAACAGACAAATTTTGTAGCGTGGTTTGTTCTGAAGTGTCTATGGGCGGAGCTGGATTTATTTTATAATTTAACAGGAGTCGCACTGGAAGTAGTGGCAATGGCTAATTGTATAAATGTGGGTTACACAAATTGGGCAATTTTGTTTTTCCCAATGCTTTAAAAGTTCGTTTTGGCAAGAGATACAAGCAAAGTGAGTGGGCTGGCCTTTAGGGTTTTGATAGAGCTTTTTTAAAGTTCTGCAGAGTAGGGTAACAAATGGGGCATTCAACTTTGGGTGAAGGGTCAATTTGTGGAGTTTGAAAGGAGGTAAAGATATTTTCGATGATGAAAGTTGTCTCTAAATA
Organism: Convolutriloba macropyga; assembly: GCF_964194025.1. Classification (NCBI taxonomy): domain Eukaryota; kingdom Metazoa; phylum Xenacoelomorpha; order Acoela; family Convolutidae; genus Convolutriloba; species Convolutriloba macropyga. Next base: position 15,641,310 of record NC_134478.1, on the reverse strand, counting down.
CAAAAAGTTAACAATGATCTAGTTTTGAAGTAAATGGTGAAGTTAGGTCTACTATTCTGAAGAATTCCCAATGAGGGTGATCTTGTTCTATCGTCATGTTTCAAATTTTTTGGTTTCAGTATGACAAAAATGGATTTTTTTTGCTGTTATGAAACCAAAATTTGTTATTGTGAAGTTTCTTTCAACTAAAGTGTTTTTGACAAATTTATTATTAAAATAAAGGAACATTATGCTAATTGCTGTTATTATTTAAATGGTAAAATTTGAGTTTTGATAAACTAAAATGGTTAAAATAAGAGGGAAAGAAGGAAAGTGAAATTGTTTTGGGGATAGAAGAGCAAGATCTATTTACAGGAGTGTACCTTGTGCTGATGCTTTTGATTCAACGATGTCAAAGAAACATTTGAAATTGACATCTGAGGGATAAATTAAAAAAACTGTCTGTAACACCGTTGCAAAGGTTGAAAAAGAGAATTCTCAAACAAGGTGCTAATTGTCAAGTCTGATTTTGTTGAAACCATCTTTGGAGTTTTATGATTTTGATCTTCCTGTTGTTTGGAAAATAGGGTTGGATGATCATTTTAAACGAATAGTTTTAAAGCAACGTGTTTGGTTGGATGGGTAATGGCTCATCGAGATCAACAATTGCTAAGAAAAAATCCCAATATTTCATTCCCATCGTCACTTTTGTCGTGTATTCTCTACCATTTTCCAAATCTGTGAAGTGTAGCATGATGCAAGGTTTTAGCTCGCCAGTTGGGGTGGTAGTGATGGATTTTTCCAGGGAACGAATTTGAACTATTTGATATTCGTTGAAATGGAAGAGCATTATAGAAGATCTAAAATCAAAAGGAATGGGGCAGGTTTGATCTAGTGTTTTACATAGGTTTGTGAAAAAGTCCCAATGAAGTGATGCTGGTGATAGAGTGATGGAACCGTCAGTCCAGGTTTCTAAGTCTTCCAAGTGTATTATTAATAAAGGAGTAACTTGATCGTTTTGGGATGTTTTGAATGATTTTTCAAAAAACTGTATTTGTATTAAACTATTATTGAGGCAAAAGATCATTCTAAGATTTTAGAACAGATAGAAAGGCTGCGGTAGCATCAAAGTACTGATTTGTTGGGATGCTGTGTTACAAAGACAACTGCCATCAATTCCGAAATATATTGTATAGCTAACAGCAGATATTCTTCATCTCCTATTTTTACAGATAAGTTTTCATCTGTTATATGAGTCATTATTGCTATTTTAGGTCAGTAGGCAGAGTATTTCCCGGTAGGCAATTTCCCAAGTATCCCAAAATCCAAAGTCTAAAATCAATAGTGGGGTTATAATGTTTTGTTCTTGTACAAACGTTTGTCTTATCTAGTCAATTGACATTAGACGGTCTTGACATACAGAATACTTTACACGACTACTACAGTTTTCTTAATAAAAAAGGTGAAGTAGAAATCAAATAAGTGTTAAATCAAATTGCTCCCACTATTAGTAAAATTGTAAATTTTCAATTTTTGGGTAGGTTTTGACAATTTGAATAAATTTTACCTAAGTTAAAAAAGCTGATTGATTCATCAACATTAAAAAATAATTAAAGTTTTGTAGAGGTACGCTTAACTCTAATACATGGTTATAAGAAAAGAATAAATTCGAACTGTAATAATTTTTTGTCTCTGCATGCAATACTTGAAGCTAATATTTGTCCAGTATTTTGTCCAAATTGAATGAATAGAAAATTGGGTTGTCTGATGAACCTTTTGTGCATATTCAGTTGTCAGTTTTTCATGTCTGAAATAGAAAATTAAAGTTTTTTTCAATCATATATGGTCGTAAAACCTGGGTTTCAGTTTCCAAATCTTGTTGTAATTTCGGATAATTAATTTTTTCATTCTTTTTGCTATCCTCCATTAATGGATTGTTAGTACAATCCTGTTATTTTTCTATTGTGCTGTAGGTGTGGTACTGACGTTGAATTGCACTTTGGGAAATTGGGGCACTTGGCGTGTTTTCGTTTGAGAAGATGGGTGTAAAAAGAGATAGAATGATCAAATTGTATGTGGCTCCAAGCATTTTTTTGCCTTAAATCCGAGTGTTTTATTCGAGATGGTATGAATTTCAAAAGCTCTTATTATTGCTACTGCTATATCTGTGATAAATTATATAAAAAGAAAGCACGCGAAATATATTTCAATTTTCTCAATGTAAAAAGTTTTTGTGCCGAAGTACGCTTGCAACGATTCGAGAAAAATGTGGTCACAATAAAGAATCAAGGTTTATTTTTCTGTTTAATCATATTCAAGTAAAAATATCGTTTTGTGTGTAATTAATTTGTCTACCCATTAAAACTTCCCTTCAAAAGCTGCTATTATTGCTACTGCTATATCTGTGATAAATTATATACAAAGAAAGCACGCGAAATATATTTCAATTTTTTCAATGTAAAAATTTTTTGTGCCCAAAAGTACGCTTGCAACGATTCGAGAAAAATGTGGTCACAATAAAGAAAAAAGGTATATTTTTCTGTTTATTCATATTGCGTAAATTCTGTTTATTGATATTCAAGTAAAAAAATCGTTTTGTGTGTAATCAATTTGTCTACCCATTAAAATTTCCCTTGAAATTTCTGTCAGGACTGCTTTTGATGCATCTGAATGTAAAATGTTGTCCAAAAAAACTTTTAGTTGATTTGGTGTATAAAAACCGGCACGTTGTGATTTGTATCCGGTAAATTTGGGAATTGAACCTGCAAAATTTGGTGCAATTGTTCTAGGCGCTCGCAAAGGAACAAGTGCTTACATTAAATGGTACCACGAATTATCATTTTTAATATCAAGTTGGTAGGCATTTTTGTAACCTCCAACACATTTTGCTTCGTTAGCAGCAGGATAAGTTTGTCTATTAAAAGGGTCGACAAACATTGTCCAATCATTATTGTGAATAGGTATCCTATCATAACACTGATCAAGAACTTTAAGTTGTTAATTTCGTTTTGGGCACTGATAGAGACAGTCTATGCTACCATCTGTGTCAAAAAACATTGAATGGTTGCCGGTTAGCATGAATTTAGCCAAACGATCATTTTGAATGGAAAACATAAGTATCATTTGTTTTTGGGTGCGGTCAAGTTCGCATTGATTCATGACAACACTTTTTCATGCTTATTTTATTTGCAGGTAATTATGATAAATTATGTAATCCATTTTTACCCCGAGATTAAGATCATAATCTAATTTATCCTTTCCTACATGTTTTCCAACTGGCAAACCATTACAGGCGGCTGAATTCTCTTGATCATCAGACGGTACTCGTTTTAATCCATTTACACTTAAGCTATTATCAGGTTCTACAAGGAAGTTTATGGAAAAATTGTTTAATAACTTTTTTTTTGGTAAGCCAGTCTTCATATTAAATCGGCCAGTATAATAATTACATAAAAGTCTAAATTTGTTCTGTAAAGAAAATCAAGTTTTCCACACAGCTTTTCTTTTTCATCAACTATTCTAATTTTGGTATCCATTTTAGCGGGAGAATAAGTTCCAGGACCCTCTTATGGTGTCTCGGGTTTCTCATCACTCACTATGAAATGCTGTACGTCACCAGGTTCGTTTTCATGTTTTAGCATTTTAGCATTTTGTGAAAGTTTTTTCGTAACTATACAATTTTCCAGTGCCTCTCAATGATAAGCAAAAGATTCGACCAATGTTGAAGAACAACCAATTTCTGATAGGGAACAAGGAAGTTTATGTTCCTAAAAGTTGTAAGTGGACACTTTGTTGCATCAATGTTTCAGGACACTTCTAGGACACTTTGTTGCATCAATGTTTCAAAAGAGTAGTGTTTTACTTGTCCGCGATCAACACATGAGGTAGGGGAGTCTTTTTCTATTGATGTTCCTCTGTTATGATAGAACACTTTCCTTACTCCATAATTGATATCAACTTCTATTTCATCGCCATACTCGGTTATTTTCATTTTTCCTGTTTTGTTAGCATCCGGACATTGTTCTGGGGTAATGATTAAACTGTAAGTAATTATAGAAGCATTGTGTACAATGGAAAAATGTGACCACATACCATAATTGTAACGCAAAACCATTGCTTTTGCTCTGCACATTAGTGTTTTAACAAATGTGCGGTAAGATCTTTGATAAAGGTTAACTTGAGTTTCTACCATCTGTATGTTTTTGGGTGTGATTTTACAAGGCGTTACTTTTTTAGAGCATACATGTTTTTTTCACCAGGTTGAGAGCAATCGTAGTGAATGACTCGTAGTTTATCAGAAACATCATTTGGATCATCAGAGGGGAAATGTTAGTTTTATTGTTAGCTATAAAAGTAGAAAAGTTTAAAATGAATAAGTATAATGAGTAAGTATAATATGATGACAATGAAAGGAAAAGGAGTTCAGTCTGTTATAACAAGGATTTCTATTCATTCTGTTTTTGTTAGCTACCTGAACCGCAAGAGGTTTGGTAAGCTTGGTTAGGAATAGGTACGTCCAGTTAAGGCTGTCCGGGTTTAATTTTCTTTTGTCAGCAAATTTTTAAATTTGCCTGTCCATGGATTTAACCAAAACAATTGAATCAAAAACCACCGCAAAAAAATCAGTTGCTAGTCTAATTAACTCTTGATTTTTGAAATGATTGATCAATTCAACAATTTTTGTTTGAATTGAGTCAAATTTTTGTCGAAAGTGCCATTTCAGATGCAATTATAATTTTGTCCAGTTTTGCCCATATTTTAGATAAGCACTTGCGAAATTCAGTTTGATCGAGTAAAACAAATTGTAAAAAGGGTAAAATCTCTGACGTTTTTCCTGAAATTCTAGTAGAATGACCAACAGAAGAAAAAATGTTATTCTAAAGCACTGAACAAAAAAACCATCTTTGTTAAAAGTAAAAAATAGATCTGGATAAAATTGTTGATCATGATTAGGAGTCATTTTATCTATATAAAATGTATTTATCTATCTAAAACATCTATATATTTATATAAAATCTTATAACTTCATTATACAAAGTACGCTACATTTTAAAGAGTTTGTAATCAATTAGTCAGAGAAACTATGAAAAAAATGATTTTAAAATTTTCAAATGGAACTAAAAGTTAAGGCTGTTTTTCGCTACGTTCTGAGGGAAAGCATTGTGAAAAAAGTACCATTCAAAGCTCTTTCCCTGTAAGACTTAAATAAACAAGGAAGCTCAGTAATGTGCGTTCGCACATAAAGTTCCGACCCCGCTGATTCGCATGTTTGGCATACATAAATACCTACCAAATGAGAAACAGATCGTAAACCCCCAAAAACTCAAGTATTTTCCAATAACATTTTGTATGAACAAAAAGATTGCCTCCAACGCAAATAACTCGGTGGAGTAAAATATGCCGCATAAGATTAAAGAAATCAGTCATTATTAAGAAAGCAAGTCAAAACAAACAACAACATCCAGCAAAAATACTAACAAACATTAAATACATACAAAATTTATTATGAGATCAAAAAATTAATTACAAGATCAAAATATTGTCAGATAAAGGTGGAACTAAAAAAATAACTTGTACTTGACTAAAAGAGATATGGGACCACTTCATGAAAAAACGCGATAACAGTTAACAACAGAACAAAAAACGGCAAAGTTAAAAAAAGTGGCTTACATTTTTTTAAGAAAACAAATGATTTCAAAGTAATGAAAACCATTAGATAGCAAATGAAAACATCCAAATTGTTTGTAATAACATCTTCCTCTATACAAGGGCAGTAAAACCTGTCAATGTTTAATTTTTATGCTGTAACATAAAGAACAACAGAAAGAGATAACAAAAAAATTTAATTAAAACTAATGAGAAAACTCTGTCGAAGCCGTAAAGCCACATTTTACACCACAAATATGTTTTATTGAGCCTTCCTTGAACGCCACTAATGTGGTATGCGATATCTCATTAATGAGAATAGTTAACAAGTAGACAAACGAAAACAAAAAGGGCAAAATTCGTGAAAGCCGTTAGCTACATAAAAATTATTAAATAGGTTGTTTATTTGTCCAAACGAAGCACTTGAGACCTGTAATTTTTCAGAATATGTCCTACGTCTATAAAAAGAACGTCAAATAAAAAAAAGCAAAAATTAGTTTAATTTAAACCCGTGTCAAAGCCATTAAATTAATAATGATTTCTTTACAAAATTGGATTTTGTACACTTGTACCTTCCCAAAAAGACATTAGTGTCATATGTGAATTGTAATTAGCGAGATTAGGTAACAAATAGACAACGAAAAAAAAAATAAAAACGCAAAGTAAAAATTGTTTTTTTTTCTTTTTGAAAACAAAATGCATTTAGAGACTTTTATGTGTTCAGTTGCGTCTTTTTCCTAACATCAATACTGTATTATGTGAACTGTCAAAAATTTCTTAATGCAACAAAACGAGAAAAAAACGGGAAAAGTGGGCCAATGCCTAAAAAACAAACAAATTGTGAAATGTAGTATCAAAATCAGAAAACCATAACTGAACGCGTAAAACCGCAAAAAGGAACAGATTTTATTTGAGAAAGAAGGAAAAGCAGAATCATTTTTCCTTTTCTAACACTAAGCGTGGAATTTGATCAATATAAGTGAAAAAACGACAAAGTTCAATAAGCCATTTTTATTTAAAAATCAAGCATTTTTAATTAAAGTCAAAATGACCTTGATCTTTCGAGTAAAGAAGCTATATACAATGATTTGGAAAGACTTAGAAAGCCAATCGGACCTATCAATAGTATGCTTTGATTTGATTTGTTCTATTCTTTAATTAACAAAAAAAATCTGTTTTTTTAAAAAAAAGACCGACTGAAACTCCGAATTTTTTTGGATTGTAACAGTCCATGATGTGAACAGAACCCGCCTTGCTATTGCTGTCCGTCCATTAAAAACACTCATTTGTTTCGGTTGTTATAGATCTAAATAATTTGTTAGTTAAAAGATCAATAAATCCTGGTTTTTGGATAATAATAGAGTAAAGTTAGCCAAAAACGGCCAAAAATATAATTCCAGACTACTCCTAATGCAACTGGAAGTAAGAGAGGCTCCCTTTGTAGTTTACAAAATTTGTTTTTGATCGCGTACTTTCGGCAAATTTAAAAAGGGACTAAAAAAGCTTATTTCGGGCAATTTTTGATGAAAAAAGTGAATTTTGAGACATTAAGCCAAAATTTTAGTCAAAAAAATGAAATAAAAGTCAACAATATTTTTTTGTCTTAAAAAACAAAATCAGCAGTACTATCGTTAATAATTTTTACATATTTTTGTAAATTTGACGAATTTTTAGGCAAAAATTCCGGAAAATGTGAATAAAAATAACACAAATCGGTCTAATATTCACAAAATTTTAAACCACTTTAACTCGCTCTAGAAAACGAAATTCAAAAAAAAATCATTATAATTCCATATTCTACGCTGGACAGGATTTTTAAAGATACTACTTGCAACTATGCAGGATGAATATATCGATCAGTCAAAATTGACTGAACAAAATAAACTCATTTGAATATAAAGTTCCTCCCATCACAGAATATTGGGACTTATAGCTAAAGCACGGATAAAGACGGTTTTCCTGTCAGGGTTCTTAAATGTCCCGGATTTCCCGGCGGGAAATGCGGGATCTTGCTCTATCTTGGCACATCTTGAAATTCCCGGTAATTTTTCCCGGTAAGATCCC